>NC_088228.1:4991152-5001152 GCF_036934945.1 Oncorhynchus masou masou | reverse complement strand
TGGTGGTGGCAGCACCATGGTTTGGGCCTGCTTTTCTTCAGCAGGGACAGGGAAGATGGTTAAAATTGATGGGAAGATGGATGGAGCCAAATACAGGACCATTCTGGAAGAAAACCTACTGGAGTCTGCAAACGACCTGAGACTGGGACGGAGATTTGTCTTCCAACAAGACCATGATCCAAAACATAAAGCAAAATCTACAATGGAATGGTTTAAAAATAAACATATCCAGGTGTTAGAATGGCCAAGTCAAAGTCCAGACCTGAATCCAATCAAGAATCTGTGGAAAGAACTGAAAACTGCTGTTCACAAATGCTCTCCATCCAACCAAGGAGGAATGGGAAAAAATGTCAGTCTCTCGATGTGCAAAACTGATAGAGACATACCCCAAGTGACTTACAGCTGTAATCGAAGCAAAAGGTGGCGCTGCAAAGTATTAACTTAAGGGGGCTGAATAATTTTGCACGCCCAATTTTTCAGTTTTTGATTTGTTAAAAAAGTTTAAAATATCCAATAAATGTTGTTCCACTTCATGATTGTGTCCCACTTGTTGTTGATTCTTCACAAAACAATACAGTTTTATATCTTTATGTTTGAAGCCTGAAATGTGGCAAAAGGTCGCAAAGTTCAAGGGGGCCGAATACTTTCGCAAGGCACTGTATGTAGTTTTACCACGCAATAAAAAAACATTTAAATCCTAGTTAGACAAGACTGACCATACTGACCAGCTCAAATAGACAGAAGCATGCTACATGGCTGACCAATCCAAACTCATCTCTCGGCATGTCCAGCCCACTCATTATCTCAGCCAATCATGGCGAGCGGGAAGGTTGCTGGCCTTTTCTAATCCAATTAGGCACATAAATTGACAGTTGTATTCCTATTTACAGAAGGCATACAAGTGTGTTATTAAGGCACATGAAAGTTCACATGTTCCAGCAGGCATTTCTGCCCCCCAAAAAATAATTTTAACCTCTCTAGGGTATGTGGGACGCTAGTGTCCCACCTGGCCAACATCCAGTGAGATTTTAGAGCGCCAAATTCAAATACAGAAATACTCATTAAAAAATTCAGAAAAGATACAACTATTTTACATAGGTTTAAAGATTAACTTCTTGTGAATCCAACCACGGTGTCAGATTTCAAAAATGCTTTACAGCGTAAGTATACCTTACGATTATTTGAGAACATAGCCCAGCAGACAAATCATTACAAACAGTAACCAGCCAAGTAGAATAGTTACACAAGTCAGAAATAGAGATAAAATGAATCACTTACCTTTGATGATCTTCATATGTTTGCACTCAGAAGACATTCATTTATTCAATAAATGTTCCTTTTGTTCGATAAAGTCTCTTTATATCCAAAAACCTCCGTTTTGTTCACATGTTTTCTTCAGTAATCCATAGGCTCAAACGTAGTCACAACAGGCAGACAAAAAAATCCAAATTGTATCCGTAAAGTTCATAGAAACATGTCAAACGATGTTTATATTCAATCCTCAGGTTGTTTTTAGCCTAAATAATTGATAATATTTAAACCGGACAATAACGTCGTCAATATAAAAGTTAAACAAGAAAGGCACTCTCTCGGTCGCACTCATGAAAAAGCTCTATGACACGGCAGGGTCCACTCATTCAGACTGCTCTTTCTCCCTAATTTTTCAGAATAAAATCCTGAAACAATTTCTAAAGACTGTTGACATCTAGTGGAAGGCATAGGAACTGCAATTTGAGTCCTAAGTCAATGGATACTGTAATGGCATTGAATAGAAAACTACAACAACAACAACAAAAATATTTTTTCCTGAATGGATTTTTCTCAGGTTTTCGCCTGCCAAATCAGTTCTGTTATACTGACAGACATTATATTGTGACAGTTTTGGAAACTTTAAAGTGTTTTCTATATGCACATCCGATCTTCTGGGCCTGAGTAGAAGGCAGTTTAATTTGGGCATGCTTTTTCATCCAAAATGACCTTGTTCCCGTCCTCTCCAGGGTGCCGGCGCCGGTGCCTTCAGACTGTTAACTGTAACTTTGACTATTAACTCAGCATCTGAAATATGAGACACTACTCTTTGTTTAGAGACATTGACTGCAAGCTAGATATGTATTTATGTTTTTTTGTCATAGTGGCTGCCTCACCTCCTCACCCGCCAAATCTGGGGGTGTCTTCACATCTTTTCAGGGTATATACCTCTCTGCCAAATCAACCTCTCTGCCAAATCAACCTCTCTTCCAAATCAACACTGTGCCAAATTTGTTGCTTTTGTCACAAATTGGACTATTGACTAGTATACAACATATGAATTATTTTTCATTCCTCCATATTAACATAGAAATCCTGGTCAAATGTTTTAGTTTTTTTTTATTACTAGCATCTTAACAAAGACCTATCATTTCAGAAGGATTTTTTAAAAAAGGGGGTTGAAATTAGGATATTTTTGTTTACCCCTGTTGGCGCTTTTAGGGCTAGAAGAGAAATCTTCATTGGCCCGTGTGTGTCCCCATCAAATACAAAAGAAACACACACACGGTCTCTGATAGAGGAATGCCAATAGGGTGAAGCTTGAAAGACAATAATGGATTGTGTTTTTTTTGTCTGACATTTTGAATGAAAACACTGACTCACAGCTGAGGTGCTGAAAGAGTGTCTCCGTTTCATGTCATTAGTTCCAGTCTATGTTTGAAATATATTCCTACTTTGAGTCTTTGCCTTCGTTCCAATGTCCCAAACTACTGCACATGGGAATGCGTGAAACGTACTCCTCAGATTGATGTGTCGTCACTTGCTCTGACGGAATTTTTGTAACTTGACTGGTAAGACGCTTCGGGAGGGCGGTCACGTGTGCTACCAGAGCAGAGGTCCTGGGTTTGAGCATCAATGTGAGCGGAATCAGGAGGAAGCGCAAAACACTAAGCAAGTTGATGTCCGTTACACTAGCATACCACTTATAATGACCAATACATTACCTTCAGTCTAAATAGGATGCTTGTGTATTGGAATAAAACACGAAATACACTCAAAAGGTGCTAGAAGATTTGCTCCTGTTGATGATGATGATGTTGGTGATGTCTTTGTTGGCTGGCAGGGTTCTCCAGGAGAGAGAGGTGCTGCCGGTCCCGGAGGTGCCATCGGTCTTTCAGGACGCTCCGGACCTCAGGGAGGTCCTGGACCAGCCGGAGAGAAGGGAGGCCCGGTGAGTACACACACCTGGACATATAACTTCAATATCTGTCTTTTTAAAATCGCAAAACTCTTTTACTGTATCTGGTAGTATTAATATCAGAGGATGAAGGATAAGAGATGTTCTCGTCTATTATGGCCACATGTTGACTCATTCTCTCCTGTCCCCACAGGGAGAGAAAGGCCCCATGGGACCAGCTGGTCGCGACGGTATCCAAGGTCCTGTTGGGCTTCCTGGCCCTGCAGGCCCCCAGGGGCCCCCTGGAGAGGACGGAGACAAGGTAATACTGTAGACAATCCTCTGTGGCCCCCTGGAGAGGATGGAGACAAGGTAATACTGTAGACAATCCTCTGTGGCCCCCTGGAGAGGATGGAGACAAGGTAATACTGTAGACAATCCTATGTGGCCCTGTGGTATAGTTCAGTACTGCAGTACAGTACTGTATTATAGTTCAGTAATGTAGTATAGTACTGTAGTATAGTTCAGTAATGTAGTACAGTATAGTTCAGTAATGTAGTATAGTAGTGTAGTATAGTTCAGTAATGTAGTATAGTACTGTAGTATAGTTCAGTAATGTAGTACTGTACAGTATAGTGCAGTAATGTAGTAAAGTGCAGTAATGTAGTATAGTTCAGTAATGTAGTATAGTTCAGTAATGTAGTACAGTATAGTGCAGTAATGTAATTTAGTACTGTAGTATAGTACTGCACAGTATAGTTCAGTAGTGTAGTACAGTACTGCATTATATTTCAGTAATGTAGTACAGTATAGTGCAGTAATGTAGTATAGTATAGTTCAGTAATGTAGTATAGTACTGTACAGTATAGGTCAGTAATGTAGTACAGTTATGTAGTATAGTTCAGTAATGTAGTACAGTATAGTGCAGTAATGTAGTATACTATAGTTCAGTAATGTAGTATAGTACTGTACAGTATAGTTCAGTACTGTAGTACAGTACTGTAGTATAGTTCAGTAATGTAGTATAGTACTGTACAGTATAGGTCAGTAATGTAGTACATTATAGTTCAGTAATGTAGTATAGTACTGTACAGTATAGTTCAGTAATGTAGTACAGTATAGTGCAGTAATGTAGTATAGTAATGTAGTATAGTTCAGTAATGTAGTATAGTATAGTTCAGTAATGTAGTATAGTACTGTACAGTATAGGTCAGTAATGTAGTACAGTTATGTAGTATAGTTCAGTAATGTAGTACAGTATAGGTCAGTAATGTAGTACATTATAGTTCAGTAATGTAGTATAGTACTGTACAGTATAGGTCAGTAATGTAGTACAGTATAGTGCAGTAATGTAGTACAGTAATGTAGTATAGTTCAGTAATGTAGTACAGTATAGTGCAGTAATGTAGTATAGTATAGTTCAGTAGTGTAGTATAGTACTGTACAGTATAGTTCAGTACTGTAGTACAGTACTGTAGTATAGTTCAGTAATGTAGTACAGTATAGTGCAGTAATGTAGTATAGTACTGTACAGTATGGGTCAGTAATGTAGTACATTATAGTTCAGTAATGTAGTATAGTACTGTACAGTATAGGTCAGTAATGTAGTACAGTATAGTGCAGTAATGTAGTATAGTACTGTACAGTATAGGTCAGTAATGTAGTACAGTATAGTGCAGTAATGTAGTTTAGTACTGTACAGTATATGTCAGTAATGTAGTACAGTTATGTAGTATAGTTCAGTAATGTAGTGCATTACTGTATTACAGTTCAGTAATGTAGTATAGTTCAGTAATGTAGTACAGTACTGTACAGTATAGTGCAGTAGTGTACTGTTTTATAGTATAGTAATATAGTACTATACAGTATAGTGCAGTAGTGCAGTTTAGTATATTACACTGTAAAGTATAGTGCAGTAGTGCAGTTTAGTATAGTGGTCTAGTACTGTACAGTATAGTGCAGTAGTGTAGTTTAACTGTACAGTATAGTGCAGTGGTATAGTATAGTGGTGTTGTACTGTGCAGTATAGTGCAGTAGTCTAGTATATTACTATTGTACTGTACAGTATAGTGCAGTAGTGTAGTTTAACTGCAGTATAGTGCAGTAGTGTAGTTTAACTGTGCAGTATAGTGCAGTAGTGTCGTTTAACTGTGCAGTATAGTGCAGTAGTGTAGTTTAACTGTACAGTATAGTGCAGTAGTGTAGTTTAACTGTACAGTATAGTGCAGTAGTGTAGTTTAACTGTGCAGTATAGTGCAGTAGTCTAGTATATTACTATTGTACTGTACAGTGTAGTGCAGTAGTGTAGTTTAACTGCAGTATAGTGCAGTAGTGTAGTTTAACTGTGCAGTATAGTGCAGTAGTGTAGTTTAACTGCAGTATAGTGCAGTAGTGTAGTTTAACTGTGCAGTATAGTGCAGTAGTGTCGTTTAACTGTGCAGTATAGTGCAGTAGTGTAGTATATTACTATTGTACTGTACAGTATAGTGCAGTAGTGTAGTTTAACTGCAGTATAGTGCAGTAGTGTAGTTTAACTGTGCAGTATAGTGCAGTAGTGTAGTTTAACTGCAGTATAGTGCAGTAGTGTAGTTTAACTGTGCAGTATAGTGCAGTAGTGTAGTTTAACTGCAGTATAGTGCAGTAGTGTAGTTTAACTGTGCAGTATAGTTCAGTAGTGTCGTTTAACTGTGCAGTATAGTGCAGTAGTCTAGTATATTACTATTGTACTGTGCAGTAGTGTAGTTTAACTGCAGTATAGTGCAGTAGTGTAGTTTAACTGTGCAGTATAGTGCAGTAGTGTAGTTTAACTGTGCAGTATAGTGCAGTAGTGTCGTTTAACTGTGCAGTATAGTGCAGTAGTGTAGTTTAACTGTACAGTATAGTGCAGTAGTGTAGTTTAACTGTACAGTATAGTGCAGTAGTCTAGTATATTACTATTGTACTGTACAGTATAGTGCAGTAGTGTGGTTTAACTGCAGTATAGTGCAGTAGTGTAGTTTAACTGTGCAGTATAGTGCAGTAGTGTAATTTTACTGCAGTATAGTGCAGTAGTGTAGTTTAACTGTGCAGTATAGTGCAGTAGTGTCGTTTAACTGTACAGTATAGTGCAGTAGTGTAGTTTAACTGTACAGTATAGTGCAGTAGTGTAGTTTAACTGTACAGTATAGTGCAGTAGTCTAGTATATTACTATTGTACTGTACAGTATAGTGCAGTAGTGTAGTTTAACTGCAGTATAGTGCAGTAGTGTAGTTTAACTGTGCAGTATAGTGCAGTAGTGTAGTTTAACTGCAGTATAGTGCAGTAGTGTAGTTTAACTGTGCAGTATAGTGCAGTAGTGTAGTTTAACTGCAGTATAGTGCAGTAGTGTAGTTTAACTGTGCAGTATAGTTCAGTAGTGTCGTTTAACTGTGCAGTATAGTTCAGTAGTGTCGTTTAACTGTGCAGTATAGTGCAGTAGTCTAGTATATTACTATTGTACTGTGCAGTAGTGTAGTTTAACTGCAGTATAGTGCAGTAGTGTAGTTTAACTGTGCAGTATAGTCCAGTAGTGTAGTTTAACTGTACAGTATAGTGCAGTAGTGTAGTATGTGGGTTAGGAGTGTTACATTGCAGATATTATTTGTGTCGATGACATGTTAAGTTATGGTGATGGATTGGTGTGAAAATGTTTTAGCAGAGGCAGTTGTATGCACGTGTGCGTGCACACACACACACACACCCATCACACATTTCAGATCCCTGTCACGTCCTCCATAGCGTTAGCGTGACAGTGGGAGTGCCAATAGAGGGATAGACCGAGCCAAGTAATCAATTAATTGCAAACACCAACCCAGGGTCTTTGTTGTCCAATCAAATTAAAATCTCCACAAATAATATTTACCACCTAATCTCAGTAAAGGTGACAGTTGGAAAATATTGGACTTGACTAAACAGCGAGGCAGAAATGATTTTATGAGGAGCTAAAATAAAATAGGAATTCAAATGTCTTTGAGTCCTAGCGCTATAGTCATTATCATAACTGTTGTTATGTGTTCTGTCCCAGGGAGAGGTTGGTGAGCCTGGCCAGAAGGGAAGCAAAGCAGACAAGGGAGAACAGGTGAGTTCTCATCCAATGTTCCTCGTGTAGGAAATGTCTACAGAAACTCCACCAGAAATCAGAGACAAGCCTTTACTGGTGCAAAGACCGGAGGATGAGAAATCATCCAAAGAAAGTCACCCAGAGCCCCTGACCAAAATAAATACCAGTCTGGGTCTCAACTTCCTGTTGAGAGTTAGACTAGTAGAATACACCAGATGCAATTCCCCAACTTCCTGTTGAGAGTAAGAATAGTAGAATACACCAGATGCAATTCCCCAAATGTGGTTTTCCATCAGCAGTTTTTGTTATTTCAGTCACTGACAGTCACTAAATTAGTCCATGTCGGCAAAAAAAATGTTTGATTGGTAAATTTGTCTAGCCCTCTATC
Source organism: Oncorhynchus masou masou (assembly GCF_036934945.1). Lineage (NCBI taxonomy): Eukaryota > Metazoa > Chordata > Actinopteri > Salmoniformes > Salmonidae > Oncorhynchus > Oncorhynchus masou. The sequence goes on along the minus strand of NC_088228.1, from coordinate 4,993,540 downwards.
TAAACTTGTAGTAATCATGGCGGAATTCAAATCTGGCACGCAGAGCGTGTGCCCAGGAGCCCTCATTGATTTTGTTATTCACTCTCACTCAGATATCATATTAACATGGTTTAAAGTCAAGGTCAAAATGTGTATAATCGCAGGAAATTAGCTCTAAACCTGGGAAACAAAAATTGCTCTGCCCCGGGGCAAAAGGAGTAGAAATGCCTGAAATGTGTTGCACAAATGCCAGATGTTCTCTTCGTCCCATGGCAAAGTGTATAGAATTACAGAAAACTTGCTTTTAAAAAGACAAAACACTGCTACATTTTCTCTAAACTCCATGGAAACATTTTTTTGAATTGCAGAAAATGTACTTTAAAACTAATCCTCTCCACTGTCAGTCCAGTGGGTGGGCTACTAAAATGTTTTGCTGCGAGGTAGGGGGCCCCCCCAACCAAATCTCGCTAGGGCCAGCCCTGCAGTCACCTCAAATGACCGTCCATGGTCGTCCATTGTTGGGGACAGCTCATTTAGAATCATAAAAGTAACCACAGATAAATGTAGTGCTTAAGCATGTGAAGATACTGTCGCTAACTGTGTCTCTGTCCCTGTCGTTAACCTCTCTGTTTTGGTTGGTTGTGAGCAGGGTCCTCCTGGGCCATCTGGTCTTCAAGGTGTCATCGGAGCTCCTGGTCCTGCCGTGAGTATTAATTCACCTTTAACCTCTCACCAAACTCATCAACCCCCGAACTGTCACCCCTCAGCTCAGCCCTCAACTCACCCCTTGTTATTCCAATGCAACTACACAGTACAACCACACAGTACAACTACACAGTGCAACTACACAGTACAACTACACAGTACAACCACACAGTACAACCACACAGTACAACTACACAGTACAACTACACAGTGCAACTACACAGTACAACCACACAGTACAACCACACAGTGCAACTACACAGTACAACCACACAGTACAACTACACAGTACAACCACACAGTACAACTACACAGTACAACTACACAGTACAACTACACAGTACAACCACACAGTACAACTACACAGTACAACTACACAGTACAACCACACAGTACAACTACACAGTACAACCACACAGTACAACTACACAGTACAACCACACAGTACAACTACACAGTACAACCACACAGTACACCCACACAGTACAACCACACAGTACAACCACACAGTACAACCACACAGTACAACTACACAGTACAACCACACAGTACAACTACACAGTACAACCACACAGTACAACCACACAGTACAACCACACAGTACAACCACACAGTACAACCACACAGTACAACTACACAGTACAACTACACAGTACAACTAAACTACACAGTACAACTACACAGTACAACCACTCAATTACCCCACACCCACTCTCTTGTTATTTCAATATAGTCACACCAATATAGTCACACCAATATAGTCACACCAATATAGTCACACCTATGTAGTCACACCTATGTAGTCACACCCATATAGTCACACCAATATATTCAATATATTCAATATAATCACACCAATATAGACACACCCATATAGTCACACCAACACCAATATAGTCACACCAATGTAGTCACACCAACACCAATATAGTCACACCAACACCAATATAGTCACACCAATGTAGTCACACCAACACCAATATAGTCACACCAACACCCATATAGTCACACCAACACCAATATAGTCACACCAACACCAATATAGTCACACCAACACCAATATAGTCACACCAATATAGTCACACCACTATAGTCACACCAATATAGTCACACCAATATAGTCACACCAATATAGTCACACCAACACCAATATAGTCACACCAATATAGTCACACCAACACCAATATAGTCACACCAACACCAATATAGTCACACCAATGTAGTCACACCAACACCAATATAGTCACACCAACACCAATATAGTCACACCAATGTAGTCACACCAACACCAATATAGTCACACCAACACCAATATAGTCACACCAACATAGTCACACCAACACCCATATAGTCACACCAACACCAATATAGTCACACAAACACCAATATAGTCACACCAACACCAATATAGTCACACCAATATAGTCACACCAACACCAATATAGTCACACCACTATAGTCACACCAATATAGTCACACCAATATAGTCACACCAATATAGTCACACCAACACCAATATAGTCACACCAATATAGTCACACCAACACCAATATAGTCACACCAACACCAATATAGTCACACCAATATAGTCACACCAACACCAATATAGTCACATCAATATAGCCACACCAACACCCATATAGTCACCCCAACACCAATATAGCCACACCCATATAGTTACACCAATATAGTCACACCAATATA
>NC_088228.1:4866152-4986152 GCF_036934945.1 Oncorhynchus masou masou | reverse complement strand
ACATAAACCCATACACACACATCCAAACCCACACACACACACATAAACCCATACACACACACACACACACACACACACACAACCACACACACACACACACACACACACACAAACCTACACACACATACACGATACATCATTTGGCACACAGGAAGCCACAAATGCATCACACACACACACATGAATCCATAAATGTTGACTTACACACACACACACACACCTTCCTCTTCACACAGCGCACAATGCTCAGTCAATGGAACCACTGTCAGAACACACACAAAATGTGTGATATTTACTCTGCTCATATACACATATCTCAGTCCCTCCTAAGCCTCAGCACACACACACACACACGTATATCTCTGTCCCTCCTAAACCTCACACATTTACTCTGCTCATATAACGTATATATCACACCCTTCTAAGCCTCACACACACACACACACACATATAGCGTATACACACACACACTCCTAAGCCTCAGCACATTTACTCTGCTCATATACGTATATCACACACCCTCCTAAGCCTCAGCACATTTACTCTGCACATATACTTATATCTCTGTCCCTCCTAAACCTCAGCACATTTACTCTGCTCATATAGCGTATACTCTGTCCCTCCTAAACCTCACACACATTTACTCTACACACACATACAGCATACATATATGTCCACACACTACACCTCACACACATTTACTCTGCTCATATAGCGTATACACACATCTGTCCCACCTAAAGCCCATACATTTACTCTGCTCATAAATCTCTGTCCCTCCTAAGCCTCAGCACATTTACTCTGCTCACATACACACAATATATCTGTCCCTCCTAAACCTCACACATTTACCTACTCATTTAGCGTATTCTGAGGAAGCCTCAGCACATTTACTCTGCTCATATAGCATATATGTCTGTCCCTCCTAAGCCTCAGCACATTTACTCTGCTCATATAGCCTCTGTCCCTCCTAAGCCTCAGTCAATTTACTCTGCTCATATAGCGTATATATCTGTCCCTCCTAAGCCTCAGCACATTTACTCTGCTCATATAGCGTATATATCTGTCCCTCCACATTTACTCTGCTCATATAGCGTATATATCTGTCCCTCCTAAGCCTCAGCACATTTACTCTGCTCATATAGCATATATATCTGTCCCTCCTAAGCCTCAGCACATTTACTCTGCTCATATAGCGTATATATCTGTCCCTCCTAAGCCTCAGCACATTTACTCTGCTCATATAGCGTATATCTCTGTCCCTCCACATTTACTCTGCTCATATAGCGTATATCTCTGTCCCTCCACATTTACTCTGCTCATATAGCGTATATATCTGTCCCTCCTAAGCCTCAGCACATTTACTCTGCTCATATAGCGTATATATCTGTCCCTCCACATTTACTCTGCTCATATAGCGTATATCTCTGTCCCTCCACATTTACTCTGCTCATATAGCGTATATCTCTGTCCCTCCACATTTACTCTGCTCATATAGCGTATATATCTGTCCCTCCACATTTACTCTGCTCATATAGCACACGGGTGGTTTTTAGATGTCCACTACCAATGCAAACTCATCCCAGCCTTTTGTTATAACAGCTTTCAGCTATCAAATCACAGGCCACCCAGTCTGAAATCATTAATTAAACACACACTCACTCACTACACACACACAGTTACAGTGGCTGACTAATGTTTTATATCAAAGGACAGCTTATCGTTGAAATAGTTGAGACAACCTGCATTGACCTGCTCTATTGAAAAAGTCCATGTCAGAATAACAGCATTATCACAACAACACTATCACAACAACATTATCACAACAGCATTATCACAACAACATTATCATAACAGCATTATCACAACAACATTGTCATACCAGCATTATCACGACAGCATTATAACAACAACATTATCATAACAGCATTATCACAACAACATTGTCATACCAGCATTATCACGACAGCACTATCACAACAACATTATCATAACAGCATTATCACAACAACATTGTCATATCAGCATTATCACGACAGCACTATCACAACAACATTATCATAACAGCATTATCACAACAACATTGTCATACCAGCATTATCACGACAGCACTATCACAACAACATTGTCATAACAGCATTATCAGAACAACATTGTCGTAACAGCATTATCACAACATCGTGTAAGACATTATCATAACAAAGTTATCGTAACACCGTTATCACATCGACATGATCAGAATAACGTTATCTTGGCATTGTTATTGTGTCATTATCATAACAACATTATCACAACAACATTATCATTACAGCCTTGTCACAGCAACAGTTTCGTACCAATATTATCATAAAAATATTAGCATCATAGCCACATTAGCCATACGTCATTATCATAACAGCATTGTCAGAATAACACTATCACATCATTATCACAGCAACATTGGCATCACGTTGTTATCGTAACAGCATTATCGTATCGTTATCATTCAACATTTTGTTCGAAATATTACCACACAACTTAATCATAACAGCAACATTATCATAACAACAACATTATCACAACGGCATTATCGTAACAACAGCAATATCACAGCAACATTATCATAACAACAACAGTATCACAACAACAGTATCATACCGGCAACATTATCACAAAAACATTATCATAACAGCAGCAATATCCCACTCAACATTATCGTAACAACAACATTATCACAACAACATTATCATAACAACACCATTATCACGACAACATTTCCATACCAGCAACATTATCACAAAAACCTTATCATAACAACAACATTAGCACAACAACATTAGCACACTCTATTCACCAGCTTGGCCTTGTTCTTTATTTAATTCTTAAGGCGTTGGTAGTAATAGTATTCAAGTGACAGAGGTTTCAGTCTTCACTGTGTCTATAAGGGCAGAGGTGTCAGTCTTCACTGTGTCTATAAGGGCAGAGGTTTCAGTCTTCACTGTGTCTATAAGGGCAGAGGTTTCAGTCTTCACTGTGTCTATAAGGGCAGAGGTTTCAGTCTTCACTGTGTCTATAAGGGCAGAGGTAAATAAATTAGCTCTCTCTCCAATGACCAACTAAATGACCATACATTTTCTCATATAGTTTCACAATGACTGAAACTAACCTATTACAACTGTATTATTACCCCCACATATCAATTACAGTACACCCTCTCTCCCACTTTCTCTCTCTATCTCTCTTTCTCTCTCTCTCTCTCTCTCTCTCTCTCTCTCTCTCTCTCTCTCTCTCTCTCTCTCTGTATCTCTCTGTATCTCTCTGTCTCTATCTCTCTCTGTCTCTGTCTCTGTTGCTCTCTCTCTCTCTCTCTTGCTCTCTCAATTCAATTCAATTCAATTCAAGGGCTTTATTGGCATGGGAAACATGTGTTAACATTGCCAAAGCAAGTGAGGTAGATAATATAGCAAGTGAGGTAGCAAGTGAAGTAGATAATATATAAAGTGAATATATAAAGTGAAATAAACAATACAAATTATCAGTAAACATTACACATACAGAAGTTTCAAAACAATAAAGACATTACAAATGTCATATTATATATATACAGTGTTTTAACAATGTACAAATTGTTAAATTGGGGCGGCAGGGTAGCCTAGTGGTTAAAGTGTTGGACTAGTAACCAGAAGGTTGTGAGTTCAAACCCCCAAGCTGACAAGGTACAAATCTGTCGTTCTGCCCCTGAACAGGCAGTTAACCCACTGTTCCCAGGCCGCTATTGAAAATAAGAATGTGTTCTTAACTGACTTGCCTAGTAAAAGAAAGGTAAAATTAAAAAAAAAAAAATGGACACAAGATAAAATAAATAAGCATAAATATGGGTTGTATTTACCATGGTGTTTGTTCTTCACTGGTTGCCCTTTTCTCGTGGCAACAGGTCACAAATCTTGCTGCTGTGATGGCACACTGTGGAATTTCACCCAGTAGATATGGGAGTTTATCAAAATTGGATTTGTTTTCGAATTCTTTGTGGATAACAAGTCTCTCTCTGTCTCTGTTTCTCGCTCTCTTTCTATCTCTCTCTCTCTCTCTCTCGCTCTCTCTGTCTCTCTCTGTCTCTCTCTGTCGCTCTCACTATCTCTCTCTCTCTCACTCTCTTTGCCTCTCTTTACAACACAAGAAAACATCTGATTGTCTTCAGCTAGCTTTAGTTCCTGTTTCCTGTGGATGTTGACAAATCACATCGCAACTTGTTATTTTAGATAGTGTGATTGCAGCCAGGCCTCCCGTAGACCATAATTACCTAGGTGTTCCTGCTGAATAATTATGTCTTTATTCTGCAAGAGTTTTGGGTTTGTTCATGTGTTCAACAATAATTCCACACACACACACACGCACACACACACACACACACACACACACACACACACACACACACACACACACACACACACACACACACACACACACAGTGTTATGCTGCAGTGTGATGCGTGAGGATCTCTGAACACTCAATTGTACCAAAGCCTGCATTTCTAATGAAACTTTGAGTTGATTTCTGTTATGCTACCGTATGATAAATATGTCATATATATAAATATGTATATTGTGTTATTGATATGTTGTTAGGAACGTTAGATCAAATAGTGTAATGAAATAACAAGAGCTGCCCGTATCCATTTCGAATCGGTATCATCATTGCCGACCATGATACATTATTCAATGTGAGCCACGTCCTTGTTGTTGAGTATTAATAAAGAGGGTCTCTCCTTTTCCCCCCCCAGGGGCTGCCTGGTACATCAGGAGAGAAGGGAGAGAACGGGGACGTCGGCCCGATGGTAAGGCGGCCATTTTGGGAATCACACCAGAGTACAAATGGCCAAGTAGACTCCAAGCTACTTGATTGGATCCAGCCTGTTGTGATGTCACGGTCTTAATGTTTATTGTTTGTTGTTTATGTTGACATGGTGTTATTGTTGATTTTTTTGTATTGACCTGGTGTTATTGTTGATTGTTTGCATTGACCTGGTGTTGTTGTTGATTGTTTGCGTTGACATGGTGTTGTTGTTGATTGTTTACGTTGACATGGTGTTATTGTTGATTGTTTACGTTGACATGGTGTTGTTGTTGATTGTTTATGTTGACATGGTGTTATTGTTGATTGTTTGCGTTGACATGGTGTTGTTGTTGATTGTTTACGTTGACAGGGTCCACCTGGTCCTCCAGGTCCCAGAGGTCCCCAGGGTTCTAGTGGAGCTGACGTAAGTGTCTGAATATTCAATATTATTATAATGAACAGTTTAACATGTCATTATACTAGAGTATATATTATTATTATAATGAATAGTTTAACATGTCATTACACTAGAGTATATATTATTATTATAATGAATAGTTTAACATAGATTATAGAGTATATATTATTATTATAATGAATAGTTTAACACTAGAGTATATATTATTATAATGAATAGTTTAACACTAGAGTATATATTATTATTATAATGAATAGTTTAACACTAGAGTATAGATTATTATTATAATGAATAGTTTAACACTAGAGTATATATTATTATTATAATGAATAGTTTAACATGTCATTATACTAGAGTATATATTATTATTATAATGAATAGTTTAACACTAGAGTATATATTATTATTATAATGAATAGTTTAACACTCATTATATATTATTATTATAATGAATAGTTTAACATGTCATTACACTAGAGTATATATTATTATTATAATGAATAGTTTAACATGTCATTATACTAGAGTATATATTATTATTATAATGAATAGTTTAACATGTCATTATACTAGAGTATATATTATTATTATAATGAATAGTTTAACACTAGAGTATATATATTATTATTATAATGAATAGTTTAACACTAGAGTATATATTATTATTATAATGAATAGTTTAACACTAGAGTATATATTATTATTATAATAGAATACATGTCATTATACTATTTATATATTATTATTATAATGAATAGTTTAACACTAGAGTATATATTATTATTATAATGAATAGTTTAACACTAGATTGATATATTATTATATAATGATAGTTTAACATGTCATTGATACTAGAGTATATATTATTATTGGTTGAATAGTTTAACATTGGTATATATTATTATTATAATGAATGGTTTAACACTAGATGGTTATATATTATTATGATTGATTGAATAGTTTAACATGTCATTATACTAGAGTATATATTATTATTATAATGATTGGTAGTTTAACATGGCATGATACTAGGTATATATTATTATTTATAATGAATAGTTTAACATGTCATTACATAGAGTATTGATTATTATTATATTGATTGGTTTTAATTGGTTAGATGGTATATATTATTATTATAATGATTAGTTTGATTGGTTTATACTAGAGTATTATTATGGTTATAATGAATGGTTTAACACTGGTATATATTATTATTATAATGAATGGTTTTGACTGGATGTATAGATTGGTTGGTTATAATGAATTGGTTTAACACTGGTATATGATTATTATTATAATGAATGGTTGACTGGATGATTCATTATACTTGGATGATTATTATTATTATAATGATTGGTTTAACATTAGAGTATATATTATTATTATTGAATAGTTTAACACTAGAGTTGTGATTGATTATTATTATAATGGTTTAACACTATGGGAGTATATATTATTATTATAATGAATAGTTTAACATGTCATTATACTAGAGTATATATTATTATTATAATGAATAGTTTTTCATTAATATATATTATTATTATAATGAATAGTTTAACATTAGTTTATATATATTATTATGTATAATGAATAGTTTAACAACTAGAGTATATTATTATTATAATGAATAGTTTAACATGTCATTACACTAGAGTATATATTATTGTTATAATGAATAGTTTAAATGTCATTATTACAGTATATATTATTGTTATAATTGAATAGTTTAACTATGTCATTACACTAGAGTAGTTATATTACTGGATTATAATGAATGGTTTAACACTCTGGATGTATATATTATTATTATAATGAATAGTTTAACATGTCATTACACTAGAGTATATATTATTGTTATAATGAATAGTTTAACATGTCATTACACTAGAGTATATATTATTATTATAATGAATAGTTTAACATGTCATTACACTAGATATATATTATTATTATAATGATTGATTGTTTTTAACACTATTTTGAGTATATATTATTATTATAATGAATAGTTTAAGACTAGAGTATATATTATTATAATCGATTGATTGTTTAACATGTCATTATCTAGAGTATATATTATTATTATAATGAATAGTTTAACACCTAGAGTATATATTATTATTATAATGAATAGTTTAACACTGGAGCATATATTATTATTATAATGAATGGTTTAACATGTCAATTATACTAGTATATATTATTATTATAATGAATAGTTTAACACTAGAGTATATATTATTATTATAATGAATAGTTTAACTTCTAAGCATATATTATTATTATAATGAATAGTTTAACATTCATTATACTAGAGTATATATTATTATTATAATGAATAGTTTAACACTAGAGTATATATTATTATTATAATGAATAGTTTAACATTCATTATACTGGTATATATTATTATTATAATGACTAGTTTAACATGTCATTACACTAGAGTATAGATTATTATTATAATGAACTTTAACACTTGAGTATATATTATTATTATAATGAATAGTTTAACATGTCATTATACTAGTATATATTATTATTATAATGAATAGTTTAACACTGGTATATATTATTATTATAATGAATAGTTTAACACTAGAGTATATATTATTATTATAATGAATAGTTTAACACTTCTAGTATATATTATTATTATAATGAATAGTTTAACATGTCATTATACTAGCCTATATATTATTATTATAATGAATAGTTTAACACTGAGTATATATTATTATTATAATGAATAGTTTAACACTAGAGTATAGATTATTATTATAATGAATAGTTTAACACTAGAGTATATATTATTATTATAATGAATAGTTTACATGTCATTATCTAGAGTATATATTATTATTATAATGAATAGTTTAACATGTCATTACACTAGAGTATATATTATTATTATAATGAATGGTTTAACATGTCATTATACTAGAGTATATATTATTATTATAATGAATAGTTTAACACTAGGTATATATTATTATTATAATGAATAGTTTAACACTAGAGTATATACCATTATTATAATGAATATTTGTTTAGAGTATATATTATTATTATAATGAATAGTTTAATTTGGTTAGTATATATTGATTATTATAACTGAATAGTTTAACACTAGATATATATTATTATTATAATCAATAGTTTAACATGTCAGATTACACTAGAGTATGCTATTATTATTATAATGAAGGTTTAACATGTCATTATACCAGTATATATTATTATTATAATGAATAGTTTAACATGTCATTATACTAGAGTATATATTATTATTATAATGAATAGTTTAACACTAGATTATATTTTATTATTATAATGAATAGTTTAACACTAGAGTATATATTATTATTATTATGAATAGCACTACATGTGGCTCCATACCCTGTGTTATGATGACCTGACATTTTTTTTATGATTGATTGGTTGGTTGGTTGGTTGATTGGTTGGATGGTTGGTTATTTATTTGGTTGGTTGGTGGTTTAATTGGTTGGTTGCTTGATGTATTGATTGATGTGTTGATTGCTTGGCTGATTGATTGGTTGGTTGATTGGATGGTTGACTGGATGATTGGTTGGTTGATTGATTGGATGGTTGGTTGATTGATTGGATGGTTGACTGGATGATTGGTTGGTTTGGTTGATTGATTGGATGGTTGGTTGATTGGTTGGTTGGTTGGTTGATTGGTTGGTTGGTTGATTGGTTGGATGGTTGACTGGATGATTGGTTGGTTGATTGATTGGATGGTTGGTTGATTGATTGGATGGTTGACTGGATGATTGGTTGGTTTGGTTGATTGATTGGATGGTTGGTTGATTGGTTGGTTGGTTGATTGGTTGGTTGATTGGTTGATTGGTTGGATGGTTGGTTGATTGGTTGGTTGGTTGGTTGGTTGGTTGGTTGGTTGGTTGGTTGGTTGGTTGGATGGTTGGTTGGTTGGTTGATTGGTTGGTTGGTTGGTTGATTGGATGGTTGACTGGATGATTGATTGGTTGGTTGGTTGATTGGTTGGATGGTTGATTGATTGGTTGGTTGACTGGATGATTGATTGGTTGGTTGATTGGTTGGTTGATTGATTGGCTGGATGGTTGATTGATTCAGTTGGTTGACTGGAGATTGATTGGTTGGTTGATTGGTTGGTTGACTGGATGATCTGATTGGTTGGTTGACTGGATGATTGATTGGCTCTTACTGGATGATTGATTGGTTGATTGATTGGTTGGTTGACTGGATGATTGATAGTTGCTTCTTGGTTGGATGGTTGGTTGGTTGATTCAATGTGATTTGTGATCCTATCCACAGGGCCCAAGGGCCCTCCTGGTGGAGTGGGTTCTATGGGAGGTAATGGAGAAAAGGGGGAGGGAGTCAGCTCTAGCTGACCTGCAGGGGTAGCAAAGGGACCATCTGGCTTTATTGAGCCCATGGTGGAAATGTTGTTGCAGTGTATCCACATTTTGCGTTTAAATAAATACAGAACATCTACAACTTTTTCATTCAATAAATGATCATTAGAACAGATCTAGCCTGCTGGCCAATGGAGCATTCCCCTTAGTGTAGGAGGGATATCACACCTCATTTATGTATAGTAGTGTGGTTAGGTTACAAATCAATATTTCTTAATTGCAACTGTAATTGAGCATTTTTTTTTTTTTGGTGGAGTTTATAACTTCCTCTTACTGTAAATCTGATAGTCACAGTTCAAGGGGAAAGTTATGCCATCTCTTCCCATTGTCTATTATCACAGTCATGGTTTAGACATCTCAGGAGTTTCAGGGGTCAGAAAGTTAAGGTATAACTGATCTGGGACCAGGCTATGGACAGTTTTCCTGGTTACCTAAAACAACTTACTCTGGCCAATATATACCAGGGTAGAAAAACACTCACAGGGAGAAATAAATGTTGCTCCAAAAGCGCTCCATTGAAAATCATTTTAAAATCACCATTTAAACGACACTCAACACATTCTAGACCTACCATTTTCAAATGATTGGTCATTTGAAAACAGCATTTAAAAACCAGAAGTCAGAGCCAGACATTTGGTAAAAAAGAACTAAAATTAATTATTTATGCTATATTATTTCTATTATTTCTCAGAAAGACGAAGAAATACATTTGATGACTTTGTTCATACATACACTCAACATTTAAATAATATTCATTTTGACATCATTATAAATGACTTGTGATGATGTCAGTCTAGAATTACATCATAATTAAAACAGTAAATTGATCTTATTGGTTAATTCAGTTTGAATTCGTTAGAAACAGGAGTTTGTCCAGTCTGTGTCTTCAGGTTAGCTGTCAGGTGCCTGGAAGGCTACACAACACCACAGCCTGGTCCTTACTGTCTGTCAACTCTTCTAGCCTTGCTGGTCCTTACTGTCAACTCTTCTAGCCTTGCTGGTCCTTAGTGTCGTCTCTCTTCAGGGCCTGCTGGTCCTTACTGTATTCAACTCTTCTAGTCTGGCTCTCCTTACTCAGTCAACTCTTCTAGCCTCTGCTGGTCTCTTCTGTCGTCAACTCTTCTAGCTCTGCTCTCCTTCTCTATTCAACTCTTCTAGTCTGGCTCTTTCTCAGAATTCTCTCTTTCTCTCAACTCTTTTCTCTCCCTCTTCCCCTTCCCCTGCTGGTCTTTCTTACTCCCTATTCAACTCTTCTTCTCTTTCTGGTCCTCTCCCCCTATCCAACTCTTCTAGACCCAGCTTCCCTGGTCCTGGTCCCCCTGGAGGCCAACTCTTAACAGTTAGATGCAATGAATTGTCCTTAACAGTAGTCAATCTTCAGAAAGGAACAGTCCTTACTGTAGACAACTCTTTAGTATGGCTGGTCTTTTTGGGACATCTCTTCAGGGTCAGGTTCCAAGGGGACAGACTATACCAGGGTTTCCTCCAGGAAATACTTGGAGGGGACAGACAGTCCATTTTTGAATTGAGGGACGTTGCCCAGCAGAGCATTTTATGACAGGGACCCAGGGACCCTCTCAGAAAGAGAAGAGAAATTAGGACAATATCATAGTTACAGTTATGCTTCCAGAAGGGACAGCCGCATTAAATTCATATCAGTGAGCGTATGATGGAACATTGATTGTTGGTTATGCTGTGGTTTGTGGGTTGTGTCTTTTCCTGTCAGGACAATCAGTACAGAACAGAGTCCCTGACAGGATGGGTGGACTTGTCACCCAAATGACAACCCTTGTTCCCTATTCAGTCAAGTTCATTTTGACCAAATGTCTTAGGGACAGGACCCTTGGAGGGAACAGAATACAATGACAGGTCCGTCACAGCAGGGACAGTTTGGGCTGTCTGGCTCCTCTATCTGTTACAGTGGACAGAGCCTCTGAAATGGATAGTGACAGGTATGGAGGGGAACAGACAGGGACAGGTATGGAGGGAACAGACAGGGACAGACAGGGACAGACAGGGACAGACAGGAACAGACAGGGACAGACAGGGACAGGTATGGAGGGGACAGACAGGGACAGACAGGGACAGACAGGGACAGGTATCAGCTACAGCTGATATGAGCGGGGACAGATAGTGACAGACAGGGACAGACAGGTGATCACTTTGTTGTGGAGGGCTGAACAGAAGGGACAGATAGGTTCTTAGATCAGGGACAGATAGTGATCAGACGGGGGACAGAGTAGGGACAGGGTGAAATAGGGACAGACAGGGACAGACAGGGACAGATAACCATGCTGATATCCCTCCAGGGATCCTCAGTGTTTAGACAGTTTAAGAAGGGAGAGATAGTTCTGATATCTTTGTGATAACCATGCTGATATCTCTCCAGGGCCCCAGAGGAGAGACAGGGAGAAGGGAGAGATAGTTCTAATATCAATGTGATAACCATGCTGATATCTCTCTCCAGGGCCCCAGAGGAGAGACTGTGGGGGAGAAGGGAGAGATAGTTCTAATATCAATGTGATAACCATGCTGATATCTCTCTCCAGGGCCCCAGAGGAGAGACAGGGGAGATGGGAGAGATAGCTCTGATATCAATGTGATAACCATGATGATATGTTGTTGTCCAGGGCCCCATGATGGGAGAAGTTTAGGATGATGGAGAGATAGTTCTAATATCAATGTGATAACCACGTTGATATCTCTGTTCAGGGCCCCAGAGGAGAGACAGGGGAGAAGGGAGAGTCAGGACCACCTGGAGCTGTTGTTGTTGATGATGCAGGGGCCCGTGGACCTGGAGGAGACGATGGCCCCAAAGGCAACCCCGTTTAAGTCACATCAGGCCCTATATTCAAAGTACCTACTTACTCACTGGCTTTATTGTCCCCATTGGGAAATGTTGTTGCAGTGTCATGTCCACATTTAAAGTGGCGTTTAAAAACAAAATGGACAATACAACTTTCATAACAGTTACGCACCAATAAAAATAAATAATAGTAAGAAATAAGAAATAAAACATGAAATAAAAAAGAAGACTAGCCTGCTGGCCAATGGGAGCATTCCCCGAGCTATTCAGGAGGGATATCACACCTGGCACAAGTGATTGTCCCGTTAGTGACAGATCCTTTGACAGCATAAACATAAACAATGTTTACAATAACATAAACCAAGAGTATTTTTTTTCCCTGTTTGGTGGATCTATAACCGATACTGTAAATCATAGAGTCACTCATGTTATGATTCTGATCCCAGTGTCTGTTTCCAGGATGAGTATGTGAGGAGTTGAGGGGTGAAATCCTGTTGTTTAACGCTCATGGATGATGTTGGCGTCCACTAAAACAACTGCTCCCAAAATATATATTTTTTAATAATAAATAGAAAAACACTCACAGGGAGAAATAAATGTTGCTCCAAAATTCGCTCCATTGAAAATCATTTTAAAATCACCATTTAAACCGACACTCATCTATTTTTTGTGATTTCCTGGACCTACCATTTTCAAATAGTCTACATGTCATTTTAAACAGCATTTAAAACACTAGAAGGGTCAGGAGCCAGACAGGGAGCCTAAAAAAGAACTAAAATTAATTATTTATGCTATATTATTTCTATTATTTCCAGACTATAGCCTATGAAGAAATACATTTGGGACAGAACAGGCTGGTTGGGACATAAAACACTCAACATTTAAATAATATTTAATTGTATTAAATCATTATAGTATATAAATTGTGCATATAGGCTGTGACTTAGAATTACATACATAATTAAAACAGTAAAATGTCTTATTAGGTTCAGTCTACAGTGCCTTTGAATTCAATTTTTAGAAACAGGAGTTTGTCCAGTCTGTGTCTTCAGGTTCGTGTCACGGTGCCTGGAGAGTTGTTGTTGCTAGCAGAATATCCTGTCCTCACTCTCTGTCTATCTGATCTCTGTCTCTCTTTAGGATGATCTCTGATGTTGTTCTCTCTCTCTCTCTTGTGGTTCTTGAGGATCTGATCTCTGTCTTGTTCTCTCTCTCTCTCTCTCTCTGTCTCTCTGTTGAGGATGATCTCTCCCTTGAGGATCTCTCTCTCTCTCTGTCTGTTTCTGTTGTTGTTGGTCTCTCTCTCTCTCTCTCTCTGTGTTCTCTTTAATGATCCCTCTCTCCCTTGTTCTCTCTCTCTCTGATGATGATGTTGTTGTCTCTTGATGTTGTTGATGATGTTGATGATTATGTTGTTGTTGTTCTGTTGTTGTTGTTGTTGTTTAGGATCATGATCTGATGTTTAGGATCTCTGTTGTTTCTCTTCTCTCTCTCTCTGTTGTTCTGAGGATCTTTGTTCTTGTTTAGGATGATTTCTGATCCCTCTTGTCCCCTTGTTTCCCTCTTTGATGTTCCCTCTCTTGTTGTTCGCTGATTTTTGTTGTTTCTCTCTCCCTGATGTTGATGTTGTTCTCTCTCTATAGGGACCCGTTGGCTTCCCTGGAGACCCTGGTCCCCCTGGAGAGCCTGGAGTTGGTGTAAGTACTACAGTTAGATGCAATGAATTGAAGTGTAACAGTAGATTCTGATCGATGCTCGTAAAAGGAAGAGATCTCGCTGTTATATCAACTTAGAAAGTGACTTGTGTTTTTTGTTGTATCTCCTCAGGGATTGGATGGCTTGGCTGAGACAAGGGAGATGATGGAGATGTTGTGGTCAGCCAGTAAGTGGTGATTTATTTCACCAGGAAAATACCCTTGAGGCTATAGGATGATGTGATGCTGTTGTTAGTGAGAAGAAAAAAAATAACTAGGGAGTAGTCTTGTACACAAATATATACAGATATATACAACATTATGTGGACACCTCTTTAAATGAGCGGATTCGGTTATTTCAGCCACTCCCTGCTGACGGGTGTATAAAATTGAGCGCACAGCCATGCAATCTCCATAGACAAAACAATGGCATCACTGAAGAGTTCAAGTCAGTTTGTCAAATGTCTTAGTTCCAGTGAAGGGACAATCTTTACGCTACAGAATACAATGACATTCTAGATGATTCTGTGCACCCAGTTTTGTGGCAACAGTTTGGGGAAGGCCCTTTCCTGTTTCAGAATGACAACGCCTCTGTGCACAACGCGAGGTCCATGACAGAAATGGTTTGTCGAGATCGGGGTGGAAGAACTTGACTGGCTTGCACAGAGCCCTGACCTCAACCCCATCAAACACCTTTGGGATGAATTAGAACACCGACTGCGAGCCAGGCCCATCTGTATATGTAGCTATTTATTTACCAAGCTAAAAACACGGAACCTAACGCTAGCTAGCTAGCTGCTGGGAGGACGTTGTCGATGGACGATTCCTTGGGCGAGACTGATTTTTCCACCCATATCGTATTTCTGTGGCTACAGCTGATATGAGATGCAGGTGTCATTTGACCAGGGTTGGAGGAGGAATGTGAATCACTTTGCCAGCTAGCTATGCTGAACTTGAACTACTGTTAACCACAGTTAGTATATCTCTTAGTCGTCAATCAGATGTATTTGGCATCGATCAAACGGGCGGGCAGGTAGGTCTCCATCAGGTGTGAAATAGGCGGTTTGCTGCGGGAAAGGCGAGCAGACTACAATACTATTCCCCATTGTTTATCAGTGCAGTTTTCAGTTTAATTACTGTACTGTTCCCTACGTTAGATTTGAGCTCATCTTGCTTTGGCTAGCATTAGTTGTTGATCTTGTTGTTGGGGGTAAAATGTCAGCCACTCACCCACTCGTCCAATGACAACACCCTTCCAGCAGCTAGCTTGCTACCGTTAGGCTCCGTCCAGTGTGGTGCAGCGGTTTGAAGGCACTGAATCTCAGTGCAAGCAGGCACTCACTACAGTCTTTGGTTCGAATCCAAAAAGTTCCCCAAATGTAAGAGGACTCCCGTGGTATTTCCACATTTGTAGAAATCCATTCAAGTGGCTTTTGTTAAATGCTTTCTAATGATTTAATGGCGTGCTGTTGCTACTGCCTGTAAACACACCGTCCAGTTCAAAGTGAATGATGGCAGGCTTGTGTGGCAAATAGCTTATTTCTTGTTGTAGATGATGATGTTGTTGTTTAGGATAATGATGATGTTGTTGTTGAGGATGATGTTGATGATGATGTTGTTGTTGTTTAGGATGATGATGTTGTTGTTGTTGTTTAGGATGATGATGTTGTTGTTGTTGTTGTTTAGGATGATGATGATGATGTTGTTGTTGTTGTTTAGGATGATGATGATGATGTTGTTGTTTAGGATGATGATGATGTTGTTGTTGTTTAGGATGATGATGATGATGATGTTGTTGTTTAGGATGATGATGATGATGATGTTGTTGTTGTTTAGGATGATGATGATGATGATGTTGTTGTTGTTTAGGATGATGATGATGTTGTTGTTTAGGATGATGATGATGATGATGTTGTTTAATATGATGATGATGATGATGATGTTGTTTAGGATGATGATGTTGTTGTTGTTGATGATGTTGTTGATGATGATGTTGTTGTTTAGGATGATGATGATGTTGATGATGTTGTTGTTTAGGATGATGTTGATGTTGTTGTTTAGGATGATGTTGATGATGTTGTTTAGGATGATGTTGTTTAGGATGATGTTGATGATGATGATGTTGTTTCGGATGATGATGATGTTGTTGTTGTTTAGGATGATGATGCTGTTGTTGTTGTTGTTTAGGATGATGATGATGTTGTTGTTTAGGATGATGATGATGTTGTTGTTGTTGTTGTTGAGGATGATGATGATGTTGTTGTTGAGGATGATGATGATGTTGTTGTTGAGGATGATGATGATGTTGTTGTTGTTGAGGATGATGTTGTTGTTGTTTAGGATGATGTTGATGTTGTTGTTGAGGATTGATGATGATGTTGTTGTTGTTTAGGATGATGATGATGTTGTTGTTGTTTAGGATGATGATGATGTTGTTGTTGTTGTTTTAGGATGATGATGATGATGTTGTTGTTGTTTAGGATGATGAGCTCTTGTTGTTGCACTACTTTTTGACCAGGATGATGATGTTGTTGTTGTTGTTTTGTTTAGGATGATGATGATGATGATGTTTTGTTGAGGATGATGATGATGTTGTTGTTGTTTAGGATGATGATGATGTTGTTGTTGTTTAGGATGATGATGATGTTGTTGTTGTTGTTTAGGATGATGATGATGTTGTTGTTGTTGTTTAGGATGATGATGATGATGATGTTGTTGTTGTTGTTGTTTAGGATGATGATGATGATGATGTTGTTGTTGAGGATGATGATGATGTTGTTGTTTAGGATGATGATGATGATGTTGTTGTTGAGGATGATGATGATGTTGTTGTTGAGGATTGATGATGATGTTGTTGTTGTTTAGGATGATGATGATGTTGTTGTGCACTGTTGTTGAGGATGATGATGATGTTGTTGTTGAGTGCACTGACTTTTTGATGATGATGTTGTTGTTTAGTGATGACTTTTTGACCAGGATGATGATGATGTTGTTGTTGAGGATTGATGATGATGTTGTTGTTGAGGATTGATGATGATGTTGTTGTTGTTTAGGATGATGATGATGTTGTTGTTGTTTAGGATGATGATGATGTTGTTGTTGTTGTTTAGGATGATGATGATGTCGTTGTTGTTGTTGTTGAGGATGATGATGATGTTGTTGTTGAGGATGATGATGATGTTGTTGTTGAGGATGATGTTGTTGTTGTTTAGGATGATGTTGATGTTGTTGTTGTTGTTGTTTAGGATGATGATGATGATGTTGTTGTTGAGGATGATGATGATGTTGTTTTTGAGGATGATGATGATGTTGTTGTTGAGGATGATGTTGTTGTTGAGGATGATGTTGTTGTGGTTGTTGAGGATGTTGATGATGATGTTGTTGTTTAGGATGATGATGTTGATGTTGTTGTGGTTGTTGAGGATGATGTTGATGATGTTGTTGTTGAGGATGTTGTTGATGATGTTGTTGTTGTTGAGGATGATGTTGATGATGTTGTTGTTGTTGTTGTTGAATTGTGAATCTGGTACCTGTTGTAACTGGTTGACCAGGAAACCATTGTTGTTGTATTGTGGATCACTACCTGTTGACCAGGAAACCATGAGCTTAGGGGTGTATTGTTGTTGATTGTGCAAAATCTGGTACCTGTTAGTAACTGGTTGACCAGGAAACCATAGAGCTATTGTTGTTTATTGTAGAATCTGGTACCTTTGTTGTAACTGGTTCTAGTCCATTGTAGTGCACTACTCTTTTTGTGAATCTGGTACCTGTTGTAACTGGTTGGGGGGTATTGTTGTTGTCCAATGTAGAATCACTACTTTTTGACCAGGAAACTGGTTGGGGTGGTAGTTGTTTTTGTGAATCTGGTACACTACTACTTTTTGACCAGGAAACCATAGAGCTTGTCCAACTGGTCTTTTGTGACCAGGGTCCATCTGGTCCTTCACATACTTTTTGAAGCTGGACCTTTTTGACCAGGAAACCATAGAGCTCTAGTCCAGTGTAGTGTCTTTTTGACCAGGAAAACTTTGTTATCCCGTCCAGTGTATTCACTACTACTTTTTGACAGAGAAACACATAGAGTTCCAGATTTCAGGCAAGGTTACTCATTTTTGATCCAGGAATCCATAGAGCTCAATGCACTGACCAGGAAAATATATATCTGATTTGCCTTGGAAACCATAGAGCAGTCCAAATCTCTTTTTGACCAGGAAACCAATATTTAGAGTGCACTTTTGACCAGATAGAGTTTTCTAATATTGACCAGAAACCATAGAGTTTTGTACTAGATGAGTTTTATAATAGAATAGCTCAACCTGTTTTAGTTTTCTGACAGTGAAACCATAGAGCTCAGTCCAGTGTAGTGCACTACAAGACCAGGAAACCAAGATGTCATTTCTCCTCTGGCACTTCCTTTTGACCAGGAAACCACAGACCGGCCTCGATGTCCACACTTTTTGACCAGGAAACCATAAGTCCAGTGTAGTTGCCAAAGTGTAGTGCACTACTTTTTTGTCCCTCTACTTTTTTGACCAGGAAACCATAGAGCTCTGGTCAGTGTAGTGCACTCTTTTTGACCAGGAAACCATAGTCCAGTGTAGTGCACTACTTTTTGACCAGGAAACCATAGAGCCCGACAGTATGCACTACTTTTTTTCTTACCACTTTTGACCAGGAAACCTGGTCCAATTAAAGCCATCACTTTTGACCAGGAAACCATAGAAATGCTATAAAATGCTACACTTTTTTGACAGGAAACCATAATGTCCAATGTAGTGCACTGTTTTTTGACCAAGAAACCATAGAGGGTTTGTGCACTACTTTTTTGACCAGGAAACCATAGAGCTCTAGTTTGTAGTGCACTACTTTTTGACCAGGAAACCATAGAGCTCTAGTCCAGTGTAGTGCACTACTTTTTGACCAGGAAACCATAGAGCTCTAGTCCAATGTAGTGCACTACTTTTTTGACCAGGAAACCATAGAGCTCTCGTCCAGTGTAGTGCACTACTTTTTTGACCAGGAAACCATAGAGCTCTCGTCCAGTGTAGTGCACTACTTTTTGACCAGGAAACCATAGAGCTCTAGTCCAGTGTAGTGCACTACTTTTTGACCAGGAAACCATAGAGCTCTAGTCCAATGTAGTGCACTACTTTTTGACCAGGAAACCATAGAGCTCTAGTCCAGTGTAGTGCACTACTTTTTGACCAGGAAACCATAGAGCTCTAGTCCAGTGTAGTGCACTACTTTTTGACCAGGAAACCATAGAGCTCTAGTCCAGTGTAGTGCACTACTTTTTTGACCAGGAAACCATAGAGCTCTAGTCCAGTGTAGTGCACTACTTTTTGACCAGGAAACCATAGAGCTCTAGTCCAATGTAGTGCACTACTTCTTTGACCAGGAAACCATAGAGCTCTCGTCCAATGTAGTGCACTACTTTTTGACCAGGAAACCATAGAGCTCTCGTCCAGTGTAGTGCACTACTTTTTGACCAGGAAACCATAGAGCTCTAGTCCAGTGTAGTGCACTACTTTTTGACCAGGAAACCATAGAGCTCTAGTCCAGTGTAGTGCACTACTTTTTGACCAGGAAACCATAGAGCTCTAGTCCAGTGTAGCTGCACTACTTTTTGACCAGGAAACCATAGAGCTCTAGTCCAATGTAGTGCACTACTTTTTGACCAGGAAACCATAGAGCTCTAGTCCAATGTAGTGCACTACTTTTTGACCAGGAAACCATAGAGCTCTAGTCCAATGTAGTGCACTACTTTTTGACCAGGAAACCATAGAGCTCTAGTCCAGTGTAGTGCACTACTTTTTGACCAGGAAACCATAGAGCTCTAGTCCAGTGTAGTGCACTACTTTTTGACCAGGAAACCATAGAGTTCTAGTCCAGTGTAGTGCACTACTTTTTGACCAGGAAACCATAGAGCTCTAGTCCAGTGTAGTGCACTACTTTTTGACCAGGAAACCATAGAGCTCTAGTCCAGTGTAGTGCACTACTTTTTTGACCAGGAAACCATAGAGCTCTAGTCCAGTGTAGTGCACTACTTTTTTGACCAGGAAACCATAGAGCTCTCGTCCAAGTGTAGTGCACTACTTTTTGAACAGGAAACCATAGAGCTATAGTCCAATGTAGTGCACTACTTTTTGACCAGGAAACCATAGAGCTCTCATCCAATGTAGTGCACTACTTTTTGACCAGGAAACCATAGAGCTCTCGTCCAATGTAGTGCACTACTTTTTTGACCAGGAAACCATAGAGCTCTCGTCCAATGTAGTGCACTACTTTTTGACCAGGAAACCATAGAGCTCTAGTCCAGTGTAGTGCACTACTTTTTGACCAGGAAACCATAGAGCTCTAGTCCAGTGTAGTGCACTACTTTTTGACCAGGAAACCATAGAGTTCTAGTCCAATGTAGTGCACTACTTTTTGACCAGGAAACCATAGAGCTCTAGTCCAATGTAGTGCACTACTTTTTGACCAGGAAACCATAGAGCTCTAGTCCAATGTAGTGCACTATTTTTTTGACCAGGAAACCATAGAGCTCTAGTCCAGTGTAGTGCACTACTTTTTGACCAGGAAACCATAGAGCTCTAGTCCAATGTAGTGCACTACTTTTTGACCAGGAAACCATAGAGCTCTAGTCCAATGTAGTGCACTACTTTTTGACCAGGAAACCATAGAGCTCTAGTCCAATGTAGTGCACTACTTTTTGACCAGGAAACCATAGAGCTCTAGTCCAATGTAGTGCACTACTTTTTGACCAGGAAACCATAGAGCTCTAGTCCAATGTAGTGCACTACTTTTTGACCAGGAAACCATAGAGCTCTAGTCCAATGTAGTGCACTACTTTTTGACCAGGAAACCATAGAGCTCTAGTCCAGTGTAGTGCACTACTTTTTGACCAGGAAACCATAGAGCTCTAGTCCAGTGTAGTGCACTACTTTTTGACCAGGAAACCATAGAGCTCTAGTCCAGTGTAGTGCACTACTTTTTGACCAGGAAACCATAGAGCTCTAGTCCAATGTAGTGCACTACTTTTTGACCAGGAAACCATAGAGCTCTAGTCCAATGTAGTGCACTACTTTTTGACCAGGAAACCATAGAGCTCTAGTCCAGTGTAGTGCACTACTTTTTGACCAGGAAACCATAGAGCTCTAGTCCAATGTAGTGCACTACTTTTTGACCAGGAAACCATAGAGCTCTAGTCCAGTGTAGTGCACTACTTTTTGACCAGGAAACCATAGAGCTCTAGTCCAGTGTAGTGCACTACTTTTTGACCAGGAAACCATAGAGCTCTAGTCCAGTGTAGTGCACTACTTTTTGACCAGGAAACCATAGAGCTCTAGTCCAATGTAGTGCACTACTTTTTGACCAGGAAACCATTTCTAGTTGTAGTGCACTACTTTTTGACCAGGAAACCATAGAGCTCTAGTCCAATGTAGTGCACTACTTTTTGACCAGGAAACCATAGAGCTCTAGTCCAATGTAGTGCACTACTTTTTGACCAGGAAACCATAGAGCTCTAGTCCAGTGTAGTGCACTACTTTTTTGACCAGGAAACCATAGAGCTCTAGTCCAGTGTAGTGCACTACTTTTTTGACCAGGAAACCATAGAGCTATAGTCCAGTGTAGTGCACTACTTTTTGACCAGGAAACCATAGAGCTCTAGTCCAGTGTAGTGCACTACTTTTTTGACCAGGAAACCATAGAGCTCTAGTCCAGTGTAGTGCACTACTTTTTTGACCAGGAAACCATAGAGCTCTCGTCCAATGTAGTGCACTACTTTTTGACAGTGTAGTGCACTACTTTTTGCACTACTTTTTGACCAGGAAACCATAGAGCTCTAGTCCAGTGTAGTGCACTAAATAGGGATGTGGGTGCCATTTGGGACGCAGTCCAAAACTCTTTATTTAAATGGACGCTTCAATTCAAAAGCATCCTGGTGTTACTTCAGTGTGAAATGATGTTATTACACCATCAAATCAAAGATGTGTTTCTACATCAAATCAAATCAAATCAAATTTTATTTGTCACATACACATGGTTAGCAGATGTTAATGCGAGTGTAGCGAAATGCTTGTGCTTCTAGTTCCGACAATGCAGTAATAACCAACAAGTAATCTAACTAACAATTCCTAAACTACTGTCTTATACACAGTGTGTAAGGGGATAAAGAATATGTACATAAGGATATATGAATGAGTGATGGTACAGAGCAGCATAGGCAAGATACAGTAGATGGTATCGAGTACAGTATATACATATGAGATGAGTATGTAAACAAAGTGGCATAGTTAAAGTGGCTAGTGATACATGTATTACATAAGGATGCAGTCGATGATCTGCATCATCGACCTGGCTCTGCATCAAAGAACAGGGTTTTCCTGTCATGATTACGGCTCACGGACGTGGTGCCAGGTATTTAATATGTATGGTGGAGAAATGAGTTGTAAGATACTGGTCTGTACAGTCTTTTCACCTACATTAAACATTATGGAATAGATGCTGTACATATTAACCTGTGTCAGCAACACCAAGGGACAGTATGGTCAGAATATAGTCATGTAAGTATTCATATAGTCATATAGGTATTAATATAGTCATATAGGTATTAATATAGTCATATAGGTATTAATATAGTCATAATATAGTCATATAGGTATTAATATAGTCATATAGGTATTAATATAGTCATATAGGTATTAATATACTCATAATATAGTCATATAGGTATTAATATAGTCATAATATAGTCATATAGGTGTTAATATAGTCATATAGGTATTAATATAGTCATATAGGTATTAATATAGTCATAATATAGTCATATAGGTATTAATATAGTCATAATATAGTCATATAGGTGTTAATATAGTCATATAGGTATTAATATAGTCATAATATAGTCATATAGGTATTAATATAGTCATAATATAGTCATATAGGTATTAATATAGTCATATAGGTATTAATATAGTCATATAGCTATTAATATAGTCATAATATAGTCATATAGGTATTAATATAGTCATATAGGTATTAATATAGTCATAATATAGTCATATAGGTATTAATATACTCATATAGGTATTAATATAGTCATATAGGTATTAATATACTCATAGAGGTATTAGTATAGTCATAATATAGTCATATCGATGTTAATATAGTCATAATATATTCATAACATTGTAATAATATAGTCATATCCTTCTAGTCAAGGTCATCAGTCGTATAGTGATAAGGTACTATAGCTGATTGTCCCTATCTGACCTGCTATACACTGGTTCTGCTTCTAGTCAAGGTCATCAGTCGTATATTGAGAAATGATCATCAGTAGTTATTACTCATCATATATACACACACACACATATATATATATATATAATAAGCACTGTTTTTTTCCCAAGTGTATACTAAATAGATGGTGTTTTAGGCTGGGTTTCTGTACAGCACTGTGTGACATCGGCTGATGTGAAAAGGGCTTTATAAATACATGGATTGATTGATTGATGTTGTATTGTCTTTAGACTGTTTTAACCATTTGTGATTGGACACTGTACACCAAGCTGATGAGTGGTGCCTCTTTCCCCCCAGGGACCCATTGGACCAGCCGGTACTGAGGGAAGACAAGGAGAGAAGGGTTCTAAGGTAATAGGCACAGACGCACACACACACACAGACAGACACACACACACACGTCCATTCAAACAGAAGTGTAGGATTAGAGTTGATGTGATGGAGACAGGACAAAAGCCCCTCAGAACTTCCTGGTCTGTCAAAGCTGGCTTATAATTGGTTGTCAGACTAGTTT
This sequence comes from Oncorhynchus masou masou, assembly GCF_036934945.1. NCBI lineage: Eukaryota > Metazoa > Chordata > Actinopteri > Salmoniformes > Salmonidae > Oncorhynchus > Oncorhynchus masou. The sequence goes on along the minus strand of NC_088228.1, from coordinate 4,962,180 downwards.
AATCCTCCAACCCCGTTATCCGATCTGATGGTAAATCCATGGATCTCCAATCTTTTGTGTCTGTTCTCATGGCTGATCGATGACAGGTGGTGTGATTGTTGTAATTCCCAAACACCTTTGAAAGGAGCTTTATCTGTTTAGGTTTGAATAAAACTGAATTCTTATAGAATCCCCCTCGAGAACTTCAGTACATACAGTTGAAGTCGGAAGTTTACATACACTTAGGTTGGAGTCATTAAAACTCGTTTTTCAACCACTCCACAAATTTTTTTTTTAATAAACTATAGTTTTGGCAAGTCGGTTAGGACATCTACTTTCTGCACAACTAGAAATCTAGAAATTAGACTTGTGAGAACTGTTGTATTGAACTTTATTAAACAGTTTTCACAAGTCTAATTTCTAGATCTCTCTGTCTTCCATGTCTATAATATGTATGGAAAAGAAGCTTATAGCTCTGGTTACCCAGGCAACTGGTTCTCAAACTTCTCCTCGGGAACCCTCACTACCGCAGGCCATATAAGGTATCTCTGGAAGGTCATGCTGAATGTATTTGAATGTAGCTGGGAATTACTACTATGTAACTCCAGGATGTGGCTGAAGGTATTGATACAGGTGTATTGAGCGTTATAATTGTGTTTTGCAGGGTGAGGCTGGAGCCGAGGGGCCTGATGGTAAAACTGGACCTGTTGGACCCCAGGGGCCCTCTGGGAAGCCTGGGCCTGACGGCCTGCGTGGAATCCCCGGCCCTGTCGTGAGTTACCTAGCTATACATCATCTGTTATATTTTGATCTATACGCTACAGTATCACTGTCATGAGTTGCCTCTGAAGCTAAGTAGGGTCGGTCCAGGTCGGTCCCTGGATGGGAGACCAGATGCTGCTGGAAGTGGTGTTGGAGGGCCAGTAGGAGAAACTCTTTACTCAGGTCTAAGAAGATACCAATGCCCCCAGGGCAGTGAATGGAACATTGCCCTGTGTAAAGTGCCCTCTTTCAGATGAGACATTAAAACGGGTGTCCTGACTCTCTGAGGTCACTAAAGATTCCATGGCACTTATAGTAAGAGTAGAGGTGTTAACCCCGGTGTCCTGACTCTCTGAGGTCACTAAAGATCTCATGGCACTCATAGTAAGAGTAGGGGTGTTAACCCTGGTGTCCTGACTTCTGAGGTCATAAAGATCTCATGGCACATTAAGAGTAGGGGTGTTAACCCTGGTGTCCTGACTCTCTGAGGTCACTAAAGATCTCATGGCACTTATCGTAAGAGTAGGGGTGTTAACCCTGGTGTCCTGACTCTCTGAGGTCACTAAAGATCTCATGGCACTCATAGTAAGAGTAGGGGTGTTAACCCTGGTGTCCTGGCAAAATTCCCAATCTGACCCTCAAACCATCACGGTCACCTAATCATCCCCAGTTTACAATTGTCTCATTCATCCCCTGTAACTATTCCCCAGGTTGTTGCTGTGAATAAGAATGTGTTCTCAGTCATCTTACCTGGTAAAATAACAAATAAATCAATCAATAAAATGAGTTAACACGCTCCATTCAAGTCCTAACTAATCAGATGACAGTGTCTGCTATATACTTATCGTCACATTATCAAGATTATAATTGTGTGGTTATGGGAATGGTAATGTGATGGATAATGTGAAGGATAATGTAATGGATGATGTGATACTTACTCTCAGGGTGAACAAGGACTTCCAGGTGCTTCTGGAATGGACGGACCTCCTGGACCGATGGTAATAACAACATGATAATTACAAGGTTAACTAATCCTTAGATATACTGGTCCATCCACTGCTTAGATATACTGGTCCATCCACTGCTTAGTATACTGGTCCATCCACTGCTTAGATATACTGGTCCATCCACTGCTTAGTATACTGGTCCATCCACTGCTTAGATATACTGGTCCATCCACTGCTTAGATATACTGGTCCATCCACTGCTTAGATATACTGGTCCATCCACTGCTTAGATATACTGTTACATCCACTGCTTAGATATACTGGTCCATCCACTGCTTAGATATACTGGTCCATCCACTGCTTAGTATACTGGTCCATCCACTGCTTAGTATACTGGTCCATCCACTGCTTAGATATACTGGTCCATCCACTGCTTAGTATACTGGTCCATCCACTGCTTAGTATACTGGTCCATCCACTGCTTAGATATACTGGTCCATCCACTGCTTAGTATACTGGTCCATCCACTGCTTAGATATACTGGTCCATCCACTGCTTAGTATACTGGTCCATCCACTGCTTAGATATACTGGTCCATCCACTGCTTAGTATACTGGTCCATCCACTGCTTAGATATACTGGTCCATCCACTGCTTAGTATACTGGTCCATCCACTGCTTAGATATACTGGTCCATCCACTGCTTAGATATACTGGTCCATCCACTGCTTAGTATACTGTTACATCCACTGCTTAGATATACTGGTCCATCCACTGCTTAGTATACTGGTCCATCCACTGCTTAGATATACTGGTCCATCCACTGCTTAGTATACTGGTCCATCCACTGCTTAGATATACTGGTCCATCCACTGCTTAGATATACTGGTCCATCCACTGCTTAGATATACTGGTCCATCCACTGCTTAGTATACTGTTACATCCACTGCTTAGATATACTGGTCCATCCACTGCTTAGTATACTGTTACATCCACTGCTTAGATATACTGGTCCATCCACTGCTTAGATATACTGGTCCATCCACTGCTTAGATATACTGGTCCATCCACTGCTTAGTATACTGTTACATCCACTGCTTAGTATACTGTTACATCCACTGCTTAGTATACTGTTACATCCACTGCTTAGATATACTGGTCCATCCACTGCTTAGATATACTGGTCCATCCACTGCTTAGATATACTGGTCCATCCACTGCTTAGTATACTTTTACATCCACTGCTTAGTATACTGGTCCATCCACTGCTTAGATGTACTGTTACATCCACTGCTTAGTATACTGGTCCATCCACTGCTTAGATATACTGTTACATCCACTGCTTAGTATACTGTTACATCCACTGCTTAGTATACTGGTCCATCCACTGCTTAGATATACTGTTACATCCACTGCTTAGATATACTGGTCCATCCACTGCTTAGATATACTGGTCCATCCACTGCTTAGTATACTGGTCCATCCACTGCTTAGATATACTGGTCCATCCACTGCTTAGATATACTGGTCCATCCACTGCTTAGATATACTGGTCCATCCACTGCTTAGATATACTGGTCCATCCACTGCTTAGATATACTGGTCCATCCACTGCTTAGTATACTGTTACATCCACTGCTTAGATATACTGGTCCATCCACTGCTTAGATATACTGGTCCATCCACTGCTTAGTATACTGTTACATCCACTGCTTAGTATACTGGTCCATCCACTGCTTAGATATACTGGTCCATCCACTGCTTAGTATACTGTTACATCCACTGCTTAGATATACTGGTCCATCCACTGCTTAGATGTACTGTTACATCCACTGCTTAGATGTACTGTTACATCCACTGCTTAGATGTACTGTTACATCCACTGCTTAGATATACTGTTACATCCACTGCTTAGATGTACTGTTACATCCACTGCTTAGATATACTGGTCCATCCACTGCTTAGTATACTGGTCCATCCACTGCTTAGATATACTGGTCCATCCACTGCTTAGATATACTGGTCCATCCACTGCTTAGATATACTGGTCCATCCACTGCTTAGATATACTGGTCCATCCACTGCTTAGATGTACTGTTACATCCACTGCTTAGATATACTGTTACATCCACTGCTTAGATATACTGTTACATCCACTGCTTAGATATACTGGTCCATCCACTGCTTAGATGTACTGTTACATCCACTGCTTAGATATACTGTTACATCCACTGCTTAGATATACTGTTACATCCACTGCTTAGATATACTGGTCCATCCACTGCTTAGATATACTGGTCCATCCACTGCTTAGTATACTGGTCCATCCACTGCTTAGATATACTGTTACATCCACTGCTTAGATATACTGGTCCATCCACTGCTTAGTATACTGTTACATCCACTGCTTAGATATACTGGTCCATCCACTGCTTAGATATACTGGTCCATCCACTGCTTAGTATACTGTTACATCCACTGCTTAGTATACTGGTCCATCCACTGCTTAGATATACTGGTCCATCCACTGCTTAGATATACTGGTCCATCCACTGCTTAGTATACTGTTACATCCACTGCTTAGTATACTATTACATCCACTGCTTAGATATACTGGTCCATCCACTGCTTAGATATACTGGTCCATCCACTGCTTAGTATACTGTTACATCCACTGCTTAGATATACTGGTCCATCCACTGCTTAGATATACTGGCCCATCCACAGTGACAGACTGATTCCTGAGAGTGTTTTTCTGTCTCTTTCCAGGGTCCCCCTGGTCTCGCTGGCTTGAAAGGAACTCCTGGCGGTAAGGGAGAAAAGGTAAGACTTGGCTACTGTAGAGAAGAGTAGGTTATCTCTCTCTTTATCTCCATCGCTGTCTTATCTCTCCCTCTCTCTTTCAACGTCAGCAACGTTTCTGGTTTACAGAGTCATCTCTCTGTGTGATTTAACGTGGTCGTTGAACACGTGTACGAAATGTAGTCGAATGTGTGTACTGATCATTGGTTAGGAGCTAGCTGGCCGCAGTAATAGTAGTCTAGTGGGCTTTGCAGTAGGCTGTAACTCTAGCTACAGCAGCGGATGTCCTCGACACACCGCCGTTGTTAAATGCGACACCGCTATAAACAGAAGAATACTTTACCGTCATAACTAAGACAGTGTTCTGGCACCCGCGGACACAGAGTACATTAATAATGGCGCAGGTGGTTTCAGCTCGTTAGTTTAATATACCTATTGCTCCTTGGCATAATTGAACAACAGATGTTTGTTATAAACAAAGATGTTAACAATTGTGATTTGTGTATGATTGATCATGGCACCACTCCAACAGCATGTCTCCTGTCTGTGGATGTCTGTATATACTATTTCTGTGACAGTTCATCTGGAGCTATTCCTCTCGCTCTCCTGTTGGATTATCTGCAATGTACTGTGTGAATATCCCATCTAACACTGTTCACCTCTCTTTCTCCCTCACCCTCTCTCCCTCTCCTTCTCCTCTCTCTCTTCCCCTCCTCTCTCTCTCTCTCCTTCTCTCTATCTCTTCCCCTCCTCCTCTCTCTCTCCTCTCTTTCTTCCCCTCCTCCTCTTTCTTCCTCTCTCTCTCTCTCTCCTTCCCTCTCTCTTCCCCTCCTCCTCCTCTCTCTCCTTCTCTCTCTTACCCTCATCATCTCTTTCCCTCTCTCTTCCCCTCCCCCTCTCTCTCTCTCTCTCTCTCTTCCCCTCCTCCTCTCTCTTTCTCTCTCTCTCTCTGTCACTCTCTGTCCTATAGGGTCACCCTGGTCTGATTGGTCTGATTGGACCACCTGGTGAGTTTGGAGAGAAGGGAGACAGAGGCCTGCCTGGACCCCAGGGAACTGGTGGAGGCAAGGGAGATACTGTAAGTGACTGACAAGTTTATTACTCATTGATCTATAAACAGATGATTAATAGTCGAGGATTGACCTTTTATTATCTGCACCTTTATGTAAAGTGTTAGCTCATTGGTTCATACTATTATAAAGTGTTGAAGAATGCCTTCATGTAAAGTGCCATCTCATTGGTTAATAGTACTGTAAAGTGTCATCTCATTGGTTACTACTGCTGTACTGTGTCTCTGTAGGGTGTTGGAGGTTCTGCTGGTCCTCTTGGTCCTCCTGGTCCTCCTGGAATTCCTGTAAGTTCCAAAACATCTTTATGTCTAAACATCTTTGTCTAAACTTCTTTATGTCTAAACATCTTTGTCTAAACATCTTCACGTCTAAACATCTTTGTCTAAACATCTTTATGTCTAAACATCTTTATGTCTAAACATCTTTATGTCTAAACATCTTTATGTCTAAACATCTTATGTCTAAACATCTTTGTCTAAACATCTTTGTCTAAACATCTTTATGTCTAAACATCTTTGTCTAAACTTCTTTATGTCTAAACATCTTTGTCTAAACATCTTCATGTCTAAACATCTTTGTCTAAACATCTTTGTGTAAACTTCTTTATGTCTAAAATCTTCATGTCTAAATCTTTATGTCTAAACATCTTCATGTCTAAACATCTTTATGTCTAAACATCTTTATGTCTAAACATCTTTGTCTAAACATCTTTATGTCTAAACATCTTTATGTCTAAACATCTTTATGTCTAAACATCTTTATGTCTAAACATCTTTATGTCTAAACATCTTTATGTCTAAACATCTTTATGTCTAAACATCTTTATGTCTAAACATCTTTATGTCTAAACATCTTTGTCTAAACTTCTTTATGTCTAAACATCTTTATGTCTAAACATCTTTATGTCTAAACATCTTCATGTCTAAACATCTTTGTCTAAACATCTTCATGTCTAAACATCTTTGTCTAAACTTCTTTATGTCTAAACATCTTTATGTCTAAACATCTTCATGTCTAAACATCTTTATGTCTAAACATCTTTATGTCTAAACATCTTCATGTCTAAACATCTTTATGTCTAAACATCTTCATGTCTAAACATCTTTATGTCTAAACATCTTTGTCTAAACTTCTTTATGTCTAAACATCTTTATGTCTAAACATCTTTGTCTAAACATCTTCATGTCTAAACATCTTTGTCTAAACATCTTCATGTCTAAACATCTTTGTCTAAACATCTTTATGTCTAAACATCTTTATGTCTAAACATCTTTGTCTAAACATCTTTATGTCTAAACATCTTTATGTCTAAACATCTTTATGTCTAAACATCTTTATGTCTAAACATCTTCATGTCTAAACATCTTTGTGTCTACACATCTTCATGTCTACCATTTCATCACGGTCCTAGTGTTATTGTTCACTGTGTGTCTCTCTTTTCTTAACCTAGGGACCTGTAGGCTCTAAGGGGTCCAAGGGATCATCAGTAAGTTCTGTTCATTAGAATCAATCAAATCCAATCAAATGTATTTTATAAAGCCCTTTTGTAAAGCTTATACAGAAACATCCCTTTTAGAAGATCTCTCCGTCCTATATGACTGGTGTGATAACTTCCTTGTGTCCTGTGTCTGTTTTTGTAGGGTGGATCTGGCCAGAAAGGAGACACTGGTGTGATCGGACCACCTGGAGCTCCTGTAAGTCAACATTTCCTCTCTCAACAAGAGCTCATTCCCTCTCTCAACAAGAGCTCATTTCCTCTCTCAACAAGAGCTCATTTCCTCTCTCAACAAGAGCTCATTTCCTCTCTCAACAAGAGCTCATTTCCTCTCTCAACAAGAGCTCAGATGCTTTCACGATGATCCACTTTAAATGGACCTTTTCGTCCCTGTCTCTGTATTGGCCAATTTCACTGACCCCTAACCTCTGTGCTCTTCCAACCAGGGTCCTCCTGGTGACATCATCCAGCCGCTGCCCATCCAGCAGGCGAGCAGGAAGAACAGACGCCAGGCGGAGGACGACGGCGTGCAGGGCGACGAGGCGGGAGGCATGGCGGACTACGGCATGGAGGCCACAGCGGACATGGAGGATGTGTTCGGGTCCCTGAATAACTTGAAGCAGGACATCGAGAGGATGAAGTTCCCCATGGGAACCCAGGACAACCCTGCCAGGACCTGTAACGACCTGCACCTCAGCCAGCCTGACTTCCCTGACGGTGGGTTAGACAGTTAAATAACAGGACCCGTCAGCTGTCTGGGGGGCTCATGTACTTACTGCTGGTTTACGTTCTACCTGGTAGTTCATCATTGGGCGGCAGGGTAGCCTAGTGGTTAGAGCGTTGGACTAGTAACCGGAAGGTTGCAAGGTCAAACCCCCGAGCTGACAAGGTACAAATCTGTCGTTCTGCCCCTGAACAAGGCAGTTAAACCACTGTTCCTCGGCCGTCATTGAAAATAAGAATTTGTCCCTAACTGACTTGCCTAGTTAAATAAAGGTTTAAAAAAGAAGCATCTCTAATTGGCTCGAGACAGAGATTTCAGTCACCTGGTGTTAAAAGTAGTTGAATAGCCCAGGTATAGGATGTTTTACATTTGACCTTGCCATAGGTCAACAGTACAACAACCTGCACCTAGTCTAGTCCCAGATCTGTGTGTGTGATCAGGTTAGAGATCTAGTCTGGTCCCAGATCTGTGTGTGCGATCAGGTTAGAGATCTAATCTGGTCCCAGATCTCTGTGTGTGATCAGGTTAGAGATCTAATCTGGTCCCAGATCTGTGTGTGCGATCAGGTTAGAGATCTAATCTGGTCCCAGATCTGTGTGTGCAATCAGGTTAGAGATCTAATCTGGTCCCAGATCTGTGTGTGTGATAGGGTTAGAGATCTAATCTGGTCCCAGATCTGTGTGTGTGATAGGGTTAGATCTGTGTGTGTGATAGGGTTAGAGATCTAATCTGGTCCCAGATCTGTGTGTGTGATCAGGTTAGAGATCTAATCTGGTCCCAGATCTGTGTGTGCGATCATACCAACAATGTTTGGTGTGACAATACGTGATAAGGAGTAGGCAAGACAACATAGCCAGACTGGTACCAAGGCTTTTAGAGAACAGAACCAGTACATCATGTTAATGACCATAGGGCCCCATACAGGGCCCCAGTACATCAAGTTAATGATGACCTTGCCATGCCAGGGCCCCAGTACATCAAGTTAATGACCATGCCATAGGGCCCCAGTACATCATGTTAATGACCATCCCATAGGGCCCCAGTACATCATGTTAATGACCTTGCCATAGGGCCCCAGTACATCATGTTAATGACCATGCCATAGGGCCCCAGTACATCATGTTAATGACCTTGCCATAGGGCCCCAGTACATCATGTTAATGCCTGTGTGTAATGTGTGTTGTTGTGTTCAGGTGAATACTGGATCGATCCTAACCAGGGCTGTACTGGAGACTCCTTCAAGGTCTACTGTAACTTCTCGGCTGGAGGAGAGACCTGTATCTACCCCGACAAGAAGTCCGCTGGCGTACGTCACTGGGAAACAATGTCTATAGTGTCTATGGATACAAGAACAAGTTGCAGTCAATTCGAACCTGCATTAACACACTCGCTGTTTGACCTTTTCTGTATATATATATACATTATTCAGAGACATTAACAGTTAGCCTGTTGTTTTATGTCTGTGTAACAGGTCAGAATCTCGAACTGGCCCAAGGAGGCTCCAGGATCATGGTTCAGTGAATTCAAGCGGGGAAAAATAGTAAGTGGAGAAAATATCCAACTCTCAAAGCAGTTATAGATTTCTGATATTCACAGTCACTTTCAATGACAACTGTCCCCTCTCCTCTACATCCCCCTCCCCCTCCTCCTCTGCCCCCTCTCCTCCCCTCTGCCCCCCTCCCCCTCCTCCCCTCTGCCCCCTCTCCTCTACCTCCCCCTCCCCCTCTGCCCCCTCTCCTCTACCTCCCCCCCTCCCCCTCCTCCTCTGCCCCCTCTCCTCTACCTCCCTCCTCCCCCTCCCCTCTGCCCCCTCTCCTCTACCTCCCCCTCCCCCCCCCTCTGCCCCCTCTCCTCTACCTCCCCCCCCCCCCTCCCCTCTGCCCCCTCTCCTCTACCTCCCCCTGTCCCCTCCCCCCCCTCTGCCCCCCCCCCTCCCCCTCTGCTCCCTCCCCTCTCCTTCCCCTCTGGCCCCTCCCCTATACCTCCCCCTCCCCTCCCCCTCCCCCTCCCCTCCCCCTCTGCCCCCTCTCCTCTACCCCCTCCCCCTCTGTCCCCTCCCCCTCTACCTCCTCCCTCTCCTCTCCCTCCCCCTCTGTCCCCTCCCCCTACCTCTGCTCCCCCTCCTCCCTCTCCCTCCCCCTCTGTCCCCTCTACCTCTGCTCCCTCCCCCCTATACCTCCCCCTCTCCCTCCCCCTCCACTCTCCCTCCCCCTCTGCCCCCTCTCCTCTACCCCCTCCCCCTCTGTCCCCTCCCTCTCCCCCTCTGCCCCCTCTCCTCTACCTCCTCTCCCTCCCCCTCTGGCCCCTCCCCTATACCTCCCCCTCTCCTCTACCTCCCCTCCCCTCCCCCTCTGTCCCCTCCCCTCTACCTCTGCTCCCTCTCCCCTCTACCTCCCCCCTCCCTCCCCCTCTCTCCCTCCCCCCTGCCCCCTCTCCTCTGCTCCCCCCCCCTCTGCTCCCTCCCCCTCCCCTCCCCCTCTGCCCCCCCCCTCCACTCTCCCCTCCCCCTCCCCCTCTCCTCTACCCCCTCCCCCTCTGTCCCCTCCCCTCCCCTCTCCCTCCCCCTCCACTCTCCCTCCCCCTCTGCCCCCTCTCCCTACCCCTCCCCCTCTGTCCCCTCCCTCCCCCTCTGCTCCCTCCCCCTCTCCCTCCCCCTCTGCCCCCTCCCCTCCACTCTCCCTCCCCCTCTGCCCCCTCTCCTCTACCCCCTCCCCCTCTGTCCCCCTCCCCCCTCTGCCCCCTCCCCCTCCCCCAGTTGAACTATGTGGACATGGAGGAGAACACCATCCAGACGGTCCAGATGACCTTCCTGAAGCTGCTCAGCTCAACGGCCCGTCAGAATTTCACCTACATCTGCCACCAGTCTGTAGCCTGGTACGATGCCAAGGCAGACGGCTACGACAAGGCTCTACGCTTCCTGGGTTACAACGACGAGGAGATGTCCTACGATAATAACCCCTTCATCAAGGCACTTTCAGATGGATGCTCAGTAAGGACACAGTACAGATTATATACATGTTATATTGTATAGAGTATTTAGGTTGTATTATATACAGGTTATATTATATACAGTATTTAGGTTATATTATAACCTAAATACTGTAAATACTGTAAATACCTAAATACTGTATATAATATAAGTATATTATATACAATATATGTTAAATATAATATAACCTTTATATTGTATATAATATATATATATTATATACAGTATTTAGGTTATATTATATGCAGTGTTTAAGTTATATTATACACAGTATTTAGGTTATATTATATACAGTATTTAGGTTATATTATATACAGTTTTTAAGTTATATTATATACAGTATTTAGGTTATATTATATGCTGTGTTTAAGTTATATTATATACAGTATTTAGGTTATATTATACACAGTATTTAGGTTATATTATATAGAGTATTTAGGTTATATTATATAGAGTATTTAGGTTATATTATATGCTGTGTTTAAGTTATATTATATACAGTATTTAGGTTATATTATATGCAGTGTTTAAGTTATATTATATACAGTATTTAGGTTATATTATATACAGTATTTAGGTTATATTATATAGAGTATTTAGGTTATATTATATAGAGTATTTAGGTTATATTATATAGAGTATTTAGGTTATATTATATGCTGTGTTTAGGTTATCTTCTATACAGGTTGTATTGATCACCACAGTAACTCGCTCTCCCTTGTCCCACCCCCTCTTTCCCCTTCACTCTCCCTTGTCCCACCCCCTCTTTCCCCTTCACTCTCCCTTGTCCCACCCCCTCTTTCCCCTTCACTCTCCCTTGTCCCACCCCCCTTTCCCCTTTCCCCTTCCCACCCCCCTCCCCCTTCACTCTCCCTTGTCCCACCCCCTCTTTCCCCTTCACTCTCCCTTGTCCCACCCCTCTTTCCCCTTCACTCTCCCTTGTCCCACCCCCTCTTTCCCCTTCACTCTCCCTTGTCCCACCCCCTCTTTCCCCTTCACTCTCCCTTGTCCCACCCCCTCTTTCCCCTTCACTCTCCCTTGTCCCACCCCCTCTTTCCCCTTCACTCTCCCTTGTCCCACCCCCTCTTTCCCCTTCACTCTCCCTTGTCCCACCCCCTCTTTCCCCTTCACTCTCCCTTGTCCCACCCCCTCTTTTCCCTTCACTCTCCCTGTCCCACCCTCCTCCCCTCCTCTCCCTTCCCACCCTCCCCTCCTCCGCCTTCCCTTCCCCCTCCCCCTCCTCTGCCTTCCCTTCCACCCTCCCCTCCTCCCCCTTCCCCCTCCTCCGCCTTCCCTTCCACCCTCCCCTCCTCTGCCTTCCCTTCCACCCTCCCCCTCCTCCGCCTTCCCTTCCACCCTCCCCCTCCTCTGCCTTCCCTTCCCCCCTCCTCTGCCTTCCCTTCCACCCTCCCCTCCTCCGCCTTCCCTTCCCCCTCCTCCGCCTTCCCTTCCACCCTCCCCCTCCTCCGCCTTCCCTTCCACCCTCCCCCTCCTCTGCCTTCCTTCCACCCTCCCCCTCCTCTGCCTTCCCTTCCCCCTCCTCTGCCTTCCCTTCCCTTCCCCTCTCCTCCGCCTTCCCTTCCACCCTCCCCCTCCTCCGCCTTCCCTTCCACCCTACCCCTCCTCTGCCTTCCCTTCCCCCCTCCTCTGCCTTCCCTTCCACCCTCCCCCTCCTCTGCCTTCCCTTCCCTTCCCCCTCCTCTGCCTTCCCTTAGGACCCCCCCTCCCTCTGCCTTCCCCTTCCCCCTCCTCTGCCTTCCCTTCCACCCTCCCCCTCCTCTGCCTTCCCTTCCACTCTCCCCCCTCCTCTGCCTTCCCTTCCACCCTCCCCTCCTCACCTTTCCCTTCCACTCTCCCCAAACTCCATCTTCACTTCTATCCTCTCCAGCTCAAGTCGGGCTACTCCAAGACGGTGATGGAGATCAACACTCCTCGCATCGACCAGGTGCCCGTCATCGACGTCATGTTCAATGACTTTGGTGAACCCAGCCAGCGGTTCGGTTTCGAGGTGGGCCCTGTCTGCTTCATGGGCTAGGACCTGACCACCACCCCCCCCCCCCCCGACTCCCCGACCAGCTGAAGGACAGGGTTAGAGGGTGTTCTGTTCCATGCATGCCTTGTACTGCCGACCGAATACCTGACATCCATCACTCACCCTCCCTATACTCCACTCGACCTGGCCTCAGGCTCTAAACCAAACCTGTGTTTTATATCCTTGATAAGGTGATCAGACCACCAGTTTCAGACCAGCAGCACGCTGCCTCCCCCCCCAACCCCCCCACTCGAGAACAGCGTGCCGCCCTCCTCTGCCCTGTCGTAGAAGCATTGTCCTAGGGGAATACTCCTCGCCCTTGTAGGGCCAATCACATAGTGACTTTACCTTGTAACAGGAGGGACATGAGGAATAAAGGACGTTTGATGCCGCACTTTCGACGGACAGTGGTGCACTTTCAGCAAACAGAGGAGGATCCACTCTTTCACCCCAACGCCCAAGCCCCCTTTCCTCTCCTCGTCTTTCCCCCTTCTCGTCCCCAGCCCAGACCTTATCTAGACGTTCCACTCCCCTGCCAAGCCCCCTCCTCCCCCAGCCCAGCCTCCCTGTCTGGTAGCTGCAGTCTTCTCGTCCCTACCCCATGACCTTATCTAGAGAGACGTTCCACTCCCCTGCCAAGCCCCTTCCTCCCTCCTCCCCAGCCCAGCCTCCCTGTCTGGTAGCTCCAGTCCCCTCCTCCTCCCCCAGCCCAGCCTCCCTGTCTGGTAGCTCCAGTCTCCTCGTCCCTCCCCCAGCCCAGCCTCCCTGTCTGGTAGCTCCAGTCCCCACCTCCCTTCCCCAGTCTCCCTGTCTGGTAGCTCCAGTCTCCTCCCTCCCCCAGCCCAGCCTCCCTGTCTGGTAGCTCCAGTCTCCTCGTCCCTCCCCCAGCCCAGCCTCCCTGTCTGGTAGCTCCAGTCCCCTCCTCCCTCCCCCAGCCCAGCCTCCCTGTCTGGTAGCTCCAGTCTCCTTGTCCCCCCCAGCCCAGCCTCCCTGTCTGGTAGCTCCAGTCCCTCCTCCCTTACCCCATGACCCCCTCCAGCCCAGCCCCCTCCCTCCTCCCCCAGCCCAGCCTCCCTGTCTGGTAGCTCCAGTCCCCACCTCCCTTCCCCAGTCTCTGTCCTCCAGTCCCTCCCCCAGCCCAGCCTCCCTGTCTGGTAGCTCCAGTCCCCTCCCTCCTCCCCAGCCCAGCCTCCCTGTCTGGTAGCTCCAGTCTCCTCGTCCCTCCCCCAGCCCAGCCTCCCTGTCTGGTAGCTCCAGTCCCCACCTCCCTTCCCCAGTCTCCCTGTCTGGTAGCTCCAGTCTCCCTCCTCCCTCCCCCAGCCCAGCCTCCCTGTCCTCCAGTCTCCTCGTCCCTCCCCCAGCCTCCCTGTCTGGTAGCTCCAGTCCCTCCCCCAGCCCAACCTCCCTGTCTGGTAGCTCCAGTCCTCGTCCCCCCCAGCCCAGCCTCCCTGTCTGGTAGCTCCAGTCTCCTCGTCCCTCCCCCAGCCCAGCCCCTCCCTGTCTGGTAGCTCCAGTCTCCTCGTCCCTCCCCCAGCCCAGTCTCCCTGTCTGGTAGCTCCAGTCTCTCGTCCCTCCCCCAGCCCAGCCTCCCTGTCTGGCTCCAGCTCCCCAGCCCAGCCTCCCTGTCTGGTAGCTCCAGTCCTCGTCCCTCCCCCAGCCCAGTCTCCCTGTCTGGTAGCTCCAGCCTCCCTGTCTGGTAGCTCCAGTCTCCTCGTCCCTCCCTCAGCCCAGCCTCCCTGTCTGGTAGCTCCAGTCTCCTCGTCCCTCCCTCAGCCCAGCCTCCCTGTCTGGTAGCTCCAGTCTCCTCGTCCCTCCCCCAGCCCAGCCTCCCTGTCTGGTAGCTCCAGTGTTGCTCCAGATACAACCACAGAGGTGTTTTTGTGCGGAACACAGAAAACCAAAGGTGCTACAAAAAAAGTGCATTTTTATAAACTGTAATTATTATTATTATTTTGTACAATACTGTTCTCTTTCTGAGTCCACTCTTCAAAAAAAAACATGCATGTGTACCAAGACTCTTAATAAAATGTTTTAATAATGTTATAATAAATAAATGTTAGTAAAACTATATAGAAAATACATTTGCAATAAATATATTTGTTTGTTTTAAATGTCTGTTGAGAAACAAATTGGTGGGTAAGTAAGTAGTCCTACGTTGTCGTTGTCTTTGGAATGCAATGTTAATATCAGCAGTTGAATACAAATCTCCTCTATTTTGTAATTATGAAGAATCTCCTTTTGTAAATATTGGCCGTTATAAAGCACTTAAAGCATTATTCTCCCCCTCCAACACTCTAATCTACAGTGAAGGGATATATGCATAATGTGCCTATATGTATATGGTTTAGTAACCCTTAGTAACCATATATATATGGTTACTAAGGGTTACGAAACCAAATTGAACAACAACCAATCAACTCAAAGTGAGCTCTCTAAACAGGACTTGTTCTTTCCAACTATTAAATCTGGTTTTTATTTCTTATTTGTGCCCGCTAAATCAAGAAGTTGCAAAATAAAAATGAGTCATGTAAAAATGTCCACAAAGCCAATAGGTATTGTCCTCTCAACTAAAGCTTCTTCTGCCAGTGAGATATGATCCCACAGAATGGTATACCTCAATCGCTCTACGTACATCAAGTTTAGATTCTATAGGATGGATGACAAACCTTGATGTATATACAATTAAGTTATATATTTATAGTTATATACAATTAAGTTTAGATATTTGGATGAGGAAAATAAAAATAAATATTTGTGTAGGTTCTTCATGTCCAAGTCCTATCCGTCTGTCAATGATGCCAAGTAAATGAGCTCTTTATACAGTTCATCTGTTCCTGTAACAGTAATGAGGTCATGTTTTCCTGTGCTTTTCATGGTTGATTCATATTAAAACTGGATTCTGAACAATGTGTCGATTTGACCGTCTGTATCCTTCACTATCTCTAGTGATTCCATGATGATTCCATGATGATTCCATGGTGATTCCATGATGATTCCATGATGATTCCATGGTGATTCCATGATGATTCCATGGTGATTCCATGATGATTCCATGATGATTCCATGATGATTCCATGATGATTCCATGATGGTTCCATGGTGATTCCATGATGATTCCATGATGATTCCATGATGGTTCCATGGTGATTCCATGATGATTCCATGGCGCTTTACCGTGACAGATTATTCTTCCCTTTCATCAAAGGATTTAATAATCCTAATCTTAAACATTGTCAGGTTAGGCTAATCTGTGGTGTGATATGTCTGAGTCGTGGTGCTTCTGTTCCTACCCACAAATCCGAGGTACACCCCCAACTGGTCCCCCCGAGCGCCTCTCTCTCTCTCCTACTCCGACCCAGACTTTGATCGTAGTGGCCATGATGAAACAGTATGAAAGGTACAGTTGGCATCACATGATGTTTCCCTAGGCCCTAGGTCTGTAAACACTGTACAGCTTTATTCCACATGGTCACAGTGTGATGGCAGCTCTGTCAGCTTCCTTACCCTGACATACCAGGACTGAACAGTGGAGCCGGAGAAGATGGCATTTTACATATCCCAAAACAATTGTGTCTTTTTGTTTATTTATTTATTTTCGTTTGTTTATTTGCGCTGTTTGTAACTTCTTTTCTTTTTTTATTATTTTGTACATAATGTTGCCACTACAGTCTTTTATGACCGAAAATAACTTCTAGACATCAGGACTGTGATTACTCACCACGGACGAGCAGAGTGCTTTTTTTCCCTTTAACAAGTCCGACGTACTGCTTTCTCGGGAACAGGCCCAGATCCCCGTGAAGAGGAGGCGGAGATAAAAGGGCCAGAGGGCGGGCTGCCTTCTGAGAATTCGTAAGCGGTCGAATAAACCCCCACTTCCTTCTATTCTGCTAGCAAACGTGCAATCTTTGCACAATAAAATAGATGACCTACGCGGAAGATTAAACTTGCAATGGGACATTCAAAACTGTAACATCTTATGCTTCACGGAGCCATGGCGGAATGAAGACACTATCAACATACATCTGGCTGGTTATACTCTGCACCAGCAGGATAGAACAGCGGTGTCTGGTAAGACAAGGGGTGACGGACTATGTATATATGTAAACAACAGCTGGTGCACGATATCTAAGGAAGTCTTGAGCTATTCCTCGCCTGAGGTAGAGTATCTCATGATAAGCTGCAGACCACACTATCTACCTAGAGAGTTTTTATCTGTATTTTTCGTTAACTGTTTACATACCACCACAGACTGAGGCTGGCACTAACACAGCATTGAATGAGCTGTATTCCATTTTACTAAATGTAAATCAGCATGTTAAATGTGTAACTAGAGGGAGAAAAAAATCTTGGTCTTCTTTACTCCACACACGCCTCTCCCTCGCCCTCCATTTGGCAAATCTGACCATAATTATATCCTCCTGATTCCAGCCAACAAGCAAAAAATTAAAGCAGGAAGCAACATTGACTCGATCAATAAAAAAGTGGTCAGATGAAGCAGATGCTAAACTACAGGACTGTTTTGCACAGACTGGAATATGTTCTGGGATTCTTCCAAATGGCATTGAGGAGTACACCACATCAGTCACTGGCTTTATCAATAAGCGCATTGAGGACGTCGTCCCCACAGAGACCATACTTACATACCCCAACCAGAAGCCATGGATTACAGGCAACATCCGCACTGAGCTAAAGGGTAGAGCTGCCGCTTTCAAGGAGCAGGACTCTAACCCGGAAGCTTCTAAGAAATCCCTCTATGTCCTCCGATGAACCATCAAACAGGCAAAGCGTCAATACAGGACTAAGATCAAATTGTACTAGACTGGCTCTGATGCTCATCAGATGTGGCAGGGCTTGCAAACCATTACAGACTACATAGAGAAGCACAACCAAGAGCTGCCCAGTAGCAGGAGTCTACCAGATGAGCTAAACTAGTTCTATGCTCGCATCGAGGCAAATATCACTGAAACATGCATGAGAACACTAGCTGTTCCAGAAGACTGTGTGATCATGCTCTCCACAGTCGATGTGACTAAGACCTTTAAAGGTCACAGGGCCAGATGGATTACCAGGAAGTGTACTGCGAGCATGCACTGACCAACTGGCAAGTGTCTTCTCAGACATTTTCAACCTCTCCCTGTCCGAGTCTGTAAAACCAACATGTTTTAAGCAGACCACCATAGTGCCTGTGCCCAAGAAAACGGAGGTAACCTACCTAAATGATTACCAACCAGTAGCACTCACGTCTGTAGCCATGAAGTGCTTTGAAAGGCTGGTCAAGTTATTCCAGAAACCGTAGACCCACTCCAATTTGCATACCGCCCTAACAGATCTACAGATGATGC
This sequence comes from Oncorhynchus masou masou, assembly GCF_036934945.1. Classification (NCBI taxonomy): domain Eukaryota; kingdom Metazoa; phylum Chordata; class Actinopteri; order Salmoniformes; family Salmonidae; genus Oncorhynchus; species Oncorhynchus masou. Next base: position 4,944,039 of record NC_088228.1, on the reverse strand, counting down.
AATCTCTATTGCCCTTCACACTGCCCTTTCTCACTTGGACTAAAGGAATACCTACGTGAGAATGCTATTCATTGTCTACAGCTCAGCATTCAACACCATAGTGAACTCAAAACTCATCAATAAGCTAAGGACCCTGGGACTAAACAACTACCACTGCAACTGGATCCTGGACTTCCTGACGGGCCACTCCTGGGTGGTAAGGGTAGGTAACAACACATCTGCCACGCTGATCCTCAACACAGGAGTCCCTCAGGGGTGCGTGCTCAGTCCCCTCCTTTACTCCCAGTTCACTCATGACTGCACAACTTGGAACGACTCCAAAATCATTATTAAGTTTGCCAATGACACAACAGATCACTGACAACGACGAGACAGCCTATAGGGAGGAGGTCGGAGACCTGGCCGTGTGGTGCCAGAACACAACATTTAACATTTACATTTAAGTCATTTAGCAGACGCTCTTATCCAGAGCGACTTACAAATTGGTGAATTCACCTTCTGACATCCAGTGGAACAGCCACTTTACAATAGTGCATCTAAATCATTTAAGGGGAGGGGGTGAGAAGGATTACTTTATCCTATCCTAGGTATTCCTTGAAGAGGTGGGGTTTCAGGTGTCTCCGGAAGGTGGTGATTGACTCCGCTGTCCTGGCGTCGTGAGGGAGTTTGTTCCACCATTGGGGGGCCAGAGCAGCGAACAGTTTTGACTGGGCTGAGCGGGAACTGTACTTCCTCAGTGGTAGGGAGGCGAGCAGGCCAGAGGTGGATGAACGCAGTGCCCTTGTTTGGGTGTAGGGCCTGATCAGAGCCTGGAGGTACTGCGGTGCCGTTCCCCTCACAGCTCCGTAGGCAAGCACCATGGTCTTGTAGCGGATGCGAGCTTCAACTGGAAGCCAGTGGAGAGAGCGGAGGAGCGGGGTGACGTGAGAGAACTTGGGAAGGTTGAACACCAGACGGGCTGCGGCGTTCTGGATGAGTTGTAGGGGTTTAATGGCACAGGCAGGGAGCCCAGCCAACAGCGAGTTGCAGTAATCCAGACGGGAGATGACAAGTGCCTGGATTAGGACCTGCGCCGCTTCCTGTGTGAGGCAGGGTCGTACTCTGCGGATGTTGTAGAGCATGAACCTACAGGAACGGGCCACCGCCTTGATGTTAGTTGTGATCAATGTGATCAAGACAGGAGTTGATGGTGGACTACAGGAAAGAGAGGACCGAGCACGCCCCCATTCTCATCGACGGGGCTGCAGTGGAGCAGGATGAGAGCTTCAAGTTCCTTGGTGTCCACATCACCAACAAACTAACATGGTCCAAGCACACCAAGACAAAGAGGGCATGACAAAACCTATTCCCCCTCAGGAAACTGAAAAGATTTGGCATGAGTCATCAGATCCTCAATAGGTTTTACAACTGTGCCATCGAGAGCATCCTGACTGGTTGCATCACCGCCTGGTATGGCAATTGCTCGGCTTCCGACTGCAAGGCACTACAGAGGGTAGAGCGAAGGGGGCCGAGCCTCCTGCCATCCAGGACCTCTATATCAGGCGGTATCAGAGGAAGGCCCTAAAAATTGGCAAATGCTCCAGCCACCCTAGTCATAGACTGTTCTCTTTGCTACTGCATGGCAAGTGGTACCGGAGCACCAAGTCTAGGTCCAAGAGGCTTCTAAACAGCTTCTACCCCCAAGACATCAGACTCCTGAACATTTAATCAAATGGCTACACAAACTATTTGCATCCCCCCCCCTCTCCCCCTGTTTTACACCGCTGATACTCTCTGCTGTCATCATCTATGCATAGTCACTAACTCTACCCACATGTACATATTACCTCAACTAACCAGTATCCCTGCACATTGACTGTGTACTGGTACCACCCTGTATATACTGCTGCTTTTTAATTACTTGTTACTTTTATTTCTTATTCTTATCCTTATTGTTTTTAAATTCATTGCTGGTTAGGGGGCTCGTAAGTCAGCATTTCACTGTAAGATCTACTACACCTGTTGTATTCAGCATTTCACTGTAAGGTCTACCTACACCAGTTGTATTCAGCATTTCACTGTAAGGTCTTCCTACACAAGTTGTATTCAGCATTTCACTGTGAGGTCTACTACATCTGTTGTATTCAGCATTTCACTGGAAGGTCTACTACACCTGTTGTATTCAGCATTTCACTGTAAGGTTCTACTACACCTGTTGTATTCAGCATTTCACTGTAAGGTCTACTACACCTGTTGTATTCAGCATTTCACTGTAAGGTCTACTACACCTGTTGTATTCAGCATTTCACTGTAACGTCTACTACACCTGTTGTATTCAGCATTTCACTGTAAGGTCTACTACACCTGTTGTATTCAGCATTTCACTGTGAGGTCTACTACACCTGTTGTATTTGGCGTATGTGACTAATAAAATGGGATTTGATTTGATTTGTATCCAATCTTCCACTGCTCAAATCTACCAGTCTACAAAAAACACCTACAAATACCAACTGAAGACATTTTCTTCCAACATAATTACTCTTGTTTCTGTGTGGGTCTAAAGACACACACACACGCACACACGCGCACACACACACAAACAAACATTGGACTGTGTTACTAATGAGTGGATGAATCACTAGAACTGAGCATCAGAGAGAGAGAGTCATTGACAGAACTGAGAGACAGTTTTAACAACGACAACAATCAGAACGTACGTTTGTTGTACCCATACTTCGTTCTCTTTGTTTTCAATCATGTTTGTTACACGTCACGTTATATCTCACAGTACATGTTATGTTATACGTTGTGTTATATGCATATTCTGTGTGTGTGCCAGTTTTCTCAGCGTGTTTGTTGGAAAAGTGAATCATCAATGAATCTGTTAGTTGATCATCCATGTCCCTGTTCATCCCATATGGTGGTAGTCAGTGAAGACACATGGTGCTCTGGCAAACAGTGAACAACTTAACATTCAGAAGAACAGGGCTGAGAAGAGACTGAAACTTAACATTCAGAAGAACAGGGCTGAGAAGAGACTGAAACTTAACATTCAGAAGAACAGGGCTGAGAAGAGACTGAAACTTAACATTCAGAAGAACAGGGCTGAGAAGAGACTGAAACTTAACATTCAGAAGAACAGGGCTGAGAAGAGACTGAAACTTAACATTCAGAAGAACAGGGCTGAGAAGAGACTGAAACTTAACATTCAGAAGAACAGGGCTGAGAAGAGACTGAAACTTAACATTCAGAAGAACAGGGCTGAGAAGAGACTGAAACTTAACATTCAGAAGAACAGGGCTGAGAAGAGACTGAAACTTAACATTCAGAAGAACAGGGCTGAGAAGAGACTGAAACTTAACATTCAGAAGAACAGGGCTGAGAAGAGACTGAAACTTAACATTCAGAAGAACAAGGCTGAGAAGAGACTGAAACTTAACATTCAGAAGAACAGGGCTGAGAAGAGACTGAAACTTAACATTCAGAAGAACAAGGCTGAGAAGAGACTGAAACTTAACATTCAGAAGAACAAGGCTGAGAAGAGCACGAAACTTAACATTCAGAAGAACAGGGCTGAGAAGAGACTGAAACTTAACATTCAGAAGAACAAGGCTGAGAAGAGCACGAAACTTAACATTCAGAAGAACAAGGCTGAGAAGAGCACGAAACTTAACATTCAGAAGAACAGGGCTGAGAAGAGCACGGAACTTAACATTCAGAAGAACAGGGCTGAGAAGAGACTGAAACTTAACATTCAGAAGAACAGGGCTGAGAAGAGACTGAAACTTAACATTCAGAAGAACAAGGCTGAGAAGAGCACGAAACTTAACATTCAGAAGAACAGGGCTGAGAAGAGCACGGAACTTAACATTCAGAAGAACAGGGCTGAGAAGAGACTGAAACTTAACATTCAGAAGAACAGGGCTGAGAAGAGCACGAAACTTAACATTCAGAAGAACAGGGCTGAGAAGAGACTGAAACTTAACATTCAGAAGAACAAGGCTGAGAAGAGCACGAAACTTAACATTCAGAAGAACAGGGCTGAGAAGAGACTGAAACTTAACATTCAGAAGAACAGGGCTGAGAAGAGCACGAAACTTAACATTCAGAAGAACAGGGCTGAGAAGAGACTGAAACTTAACATTCAGAAGAACAGGGCTGAGAAGAGACTGAAACTTAACATTCAGAAGAACAGGGCTGAGAAGAGCACGAAACTTAACATTCAGAAGAACAGGGCTGAGAAGAGACTGAAACTTAACATTCAGAAGAACAGGGCTGAGAAGAGACTGAAACTTAACATTCAGAAGAACAGGGCTGAGAAGAGACTGAAACTTAACATTCAGAAGAACAGGGCTGAGAAGAGACTGAAACTTAACATTCAGAAGAACAGGGCTGAGAAGAGACTGAAACTTAACATTCAGAAGAACAGGGCTGAGAAGAGACTGAAACTTAACATTCAGAAGAACAGGGCTGAGAAGAGACTGAAACTTAACATTCAGAAGAACAGGGCTGAGAAGAGACTGAAACTTAACATTCAGAAGAACAGGGCTGAGAAGAGACTGAAACTTAACATTCAGAAGAACAGGGCTGAGAAGAGACTGAAACTTAACATTCAGAAGAACAAGGCTGAGAAGAGCACGAAACTTAACATTCAGAAGAACAAGGCTGAGAAGAGCACGAAACTTAACATTCAGAAGAACAGGGCTGAGAAGAGACTGAAACTTAACATTCAGAAGAACAAGGCTGAGAAGAGCACGAAACTTAACATTCAGAAGAACAAGGCTGAGAAGAGCACGAAACTTAACATTCAGAAGAACAGGGCTGAGAAGAGCACGGAACTTAACATTCAGAAGAACAGGGCTGAGAAGAGACTGAAACTTAACATTCAGAAGAACAGGGCTGAGAAGAGACTGAAACTTAACATTCAGAAGAACAGGGCTGAGAAGAGACTGAAACTTAACATTCAGAAGAACAGGGCTGAGAAGAGACTGAAACTTAACATTCAGAAGAACAGGGCTGAGAAGAGACTGAAACTTAACATTCAGAAGAACAGGGCTGAGAAGAGACTGAAACTTAACATTCAGAAGAACAGGGCTGAGAAGAGACTGAAACTTAACATTCAGAAGAACAAGGCTGAGAAGAGCACGAAACTTAACATTCAGAAGAACAAGGCTGAGAAGAGCACGAAACTTAACATTCAGAAGAACAGGGCTGAGAAGAGACTGAAACTTAACATTCAGAAGAACAAGGCTGAGAAGAGCACGAAACTTAACATTCAGAAGAACAAGGCTGAGAAGAGCACGAAACTTAACATTCAGAAGAACAGGGCTGAGAAGAGCACTGAACTTAACATTCAGAAGAACAGGGCTGAGAAGAGACTGAAACTTAACATTCAGAAGAACAGGGCTGAGAAGAGACTGAAACTTAACATTCAGAAGAACAAGGCTGAGAAGAGCACGAAACTTAACATTCAGAAGAACAGGGCTGAGAAGAGCACGGAACTTAACATTCAGAAGAACAGGGCTGAGAAGAGACTGAAACTTAACATTCAGAAGAACAGGGCTGAGAAGAGCACGAAACTTAACATTCAGAAGAACAGGGCTGAGAAGAGACTGAAACTTAACATTCAGAAGAACAAGGCTGAGAAGAGCACGAAACTTAACATTCAGAAGAACAGGGCTGAGAAGAGACTGAAACTTAACATTCAGAAGAACAGGGCTGAGAAGAGCACGAAACTTAACATTCAGAAGAACAGGGCTGAGAAGAGACTGAAACTTAACATTCAGAAGAACAGGGCTGAGAAGAGACTGAAACTTAACATTCAGAAGAACAGGGCTGAGAAGAGCACGAAACTTAACATTCAGAAGAACAGGGCTGAGAAGAGACTGAAACTTAACATTCAGAAGAACAGGGCTGAGAAGAGACTGAAACTTAACATTCAGAAGAACAGGGCTGAGAAGAGACTGAAACTTAACATTCAGAAGAACAGGGCTGAGAAGAGACTGAAACTTAACATTCAGAAGAACAGGGCTGAGAAGAGACTGAAACTTAACATTCAGAAGAACAGGGCTGAGAAGAGACTGAAACTTAACATTCAGAAGAACAGGGCTGAGAAGAGACTGAAACTTAACATTCAGAAGAACAGGGCTGAGAAGAGACTGAAACTTAACATTCAGAAGAACAGGGCTGAGAAGAGACTGAAACTTAACATTCAGAAGAACAGGGCTGAGAAGAGACTGAAACTTAACATTCAGAAGAACAGGGCTGAGAAGAGCACGAAACTTAACATTCAGAAGAACAGGGCTGAGAAGAGACTGAAACTTAACATTCAGAAGAACAAGGCTGAGAAGAGCACGAAACTTAACATTCAGAAGAACAAGGCTGAGAAGAGCACGAAACTTAACATTCAGAAGAACAGGGCTGAGAAGAGCACGGAACTTAACATTCAGAAGAACAGGGCTGAGAAGAGACTGAAACTTAACATTCAGAAGAACAGGGCTGAGAAGAGACTGAAACTTAACATTCAGAAGAACAAGGCTGAGAAGAGCACGAAACTTAACATTCAGAAGAACAGGGCTGAGAAGAGACTGAAACTTAACATTCAGAAGAACAGGGCTGAGAAGAGACTGAAACTTAACATTCAGAAGAACAGGGCTGAGAAGAGACTGAAACTTAACATTCAGAAGAACAGGGCTGAGAAGAGACTGAAACTTAACATTCAGAAGAACAAGGCTGAGAAGAGCACGAAACTTAACATTCAGAAGAACAAGGCTGAGAAGAGCACGAAACTTAACATTCAGAAGAACAGGGCTGAGAAGAGACTGAAACTTAACATTCAGAAGAACAAGGCTGAGAAGAGCACGAAACTTAACATTCAGAAGAACAAGGCTGAGAAGAGCACGAAACTTAACATTCAGAAGAACAGGGCTGAGAAGAGCACGGAACTTAACATTCAGAAGAACAGGGCTGAGAAGAGACTGAAACTTAACATTCAGAAGAACAGGGCTGAGAAGAGACTGAAACTTAACATTCAGAAGAACAAGGCTGAGAAGAGCACGAAACTTAACATTCAGAAGAACAGGGCTGAGAAGAGCACGGAACTTAACATTCAGAAGAACAGGGCTGAGAAGAGACTGAAACTTAACATTCAGAAGAACAGGGCTGAGAAGAGCACGAAACTTAACATTCAGAAGAACAGGGCTGAGAAGAGACTGAAACTTAACATTCAGAAGAACAAGGCTGAGAAGAGCACGAAACTTAACATTCAGAAGAACAGGGCTGAGAAGAGACTGAAACTTAACATTCAGAAGAACAGGGCTGAGAAGAGCACGAAACTTAACATTCAGAAGAACAGGGCTGAGAAGAGACTGAAACTTAACATTCAGAAGAACAGGGCTGAGAAGAGACTGAAACTTAACATTCAGAAGAACAGGGCTGAGAAGAGCACGAAACTTAACATTCAGAAGAACAGGGCTGAGAAGAGACTGAAACTTAACATTCAGAAGAACAGGGCTGAGAAGAGACTGAAACTTAACATTCAGAAGAACAGGGCTGAGAAGAGACTGAAACTTAACATTCAGAAGAACAGGGCTGAGAAGAGACTGAAACTTAACATTCAGAAGAACAGGGCTGAGAAGAGACTGAAACTTAACATTCAGAAGAACAGGGCTGAGAAGAGACTGAAACTTAACATTCAGAAGAACAGGGCTGAGAAGAGACTGAAACTTAACATTCAGAAGAACAAGGCTGAGAAGAGCACTGAAACTTAACATTCAGAAGAACAAGGCTGAGAAGAGACTGAAACTTAACATTCAGAAGAACAGGGCTGAGAAGAGACTGAAACTTAACATTCAGAAGAACAAGGCTGAGAAGAGCACGAAACTTAACATTCAGAAGAACAAGGCTGAGAAGAGCACGAAACTTAACATTCAGAAGAACAGGGCTGAGAAGAGCACGGAACTTAACATTCAGAAGAACAGGGCTGAGAAGAGACTGAAACTTAACATTCAGAAGAACAGGGCTGAGAAGAGACTGAAACTTAACATTCAGAAGAACAGGGCTGAGAAGAGACTGAAACTTAACATTCAGAAGAACAGGGCTGAGAAGAGACTGAAACTTAACATTCAGAAGAACAGGGCTGAGAAGAGACTGAAACTTAACATTCAGAAGAACAGGGCTGAGAAGAGACTGAAACTTAACATTCAGAAGAACAGGGCTGAGAAGAGACTGAAACTTAACATTCAGAAGAACAAGGCTGAGAAGAGCACGAAACTTAACATTCAGAAGAACAAGGCTGAGAAGAGCACGAAACTTAACATTCAGAAGAACAGGGCTGAGAAGAGACTGAAACTTAACATTCAGAAGAACAAGGCTGAGAAGAGCACGAAACTTAACATTCAGAAGAACAAGGCTGAGAAGAGCACGAAACTTAACATTCAGAAGAACAGGGCTGAGAAGAGCACGGAACTTAACATTCAGAAGAACAGGGCTGAGAAGAGACTGAAACTTAACATTCAGAAGAACAGGGCTGAGAAGAGACTGAAACTTAACATTCAGAAGAACAAGGCTGAGAAGAGCACGAAACTTAACATTCAGAAGAACAGGGCTGAGAAGAGACTGAAACTTAACATTCAGAAGAACAGGGCTGAGAAGAGACTGAAACTTAACATTCAGAAGAACAGGGCTGAGAAGAGACTGAAACTTAACATTCAGAAGAACAGGGCTGAGAAGAGACTGAAACTTAACATTCAGAAGAACAAGGCTGAGAAGAGCACGAAACTTAACATTCAGAAGAACAAGGCTGAGAAGAGCACTGAAACTTAACATTCAGAAGAACAGGGCTGAGAAGAGACTGAAACTTAACATTCAGAAGAACAAGGCTGAGAAGAGCACGAAACTTAACATTCAGAAGAACAAGGCTGAGAAGAGCACGAAACTTAACATTCAGAAGAACAGGGCTGAGAAGAGCACGGAACTTAACATTCAGAAGAACAGGGCTGAGAAGAGACTGAAACTTAACATTCAGAAGAACAGGGCTGAGAAGAGACTGAAACTTAACATTCAGAAGAACAAGGCTGAGAAGAGCACGAAACTTAACATTCAGAAGAACAGGGCTGAGAAGAGCACGGAACTTAACATTCAGAAGAACAGGGCTGAGAAGAGACTGAAACTTAACATTCAGAAGAACAGGGCTGAGAAGAGACTGAAACTTAACATTCAGAAGAACAGGGCTGAGAAGAGACTGAAACTTAACATTCAGAAGAACAAGGCTGAGAAGAGCACGAAACTTAACATTCAGAAGAACAGGGCTGAGAAGAGACTGAAACTTAACATTCAGAAGAACAGGGCTGAGAAGAGCACGAAACTTAACATTCAGAAGAACAGGGCTGAGAAGAGACTGAAACTTAACATTCAGAAGAACAGGGCTGAGAAGAGACTGAAACTTAACATTCAGAAGAACAGGGCTGAGAAGAGCACGAAACTTAACATTCAGAAGAACAGGGCTGAGAAGAGACTGAAACTTAACATTCAGAAGAACAGGGCTGAGAAGAGACTGAAACTTAACATTCAGAAGAACAGGGCTGAGAAGAGACTGAAACTTAACATTCAGAAGAACAGGGCTGAGAAGAGACTGAAACTTAACATTCAGAAGAACAGGGCTGAGAAGAGACTGAAACTTAACATTCAGAAGAACAGGGCTGAGAAGAGACTGAAACTTAACATTCAGAAGAACAGGGCTGAGAAGAGACTGAAACTTAACATTCAGAAGAACAGGGCTGAGAAGAGACTGAAACTTAACATTCAGAAGAACAGGGCTGAGAAGAGACTGAAACTTAACATTCAGAAGAACAGGGCTGAGAAGAGACTGAAACTTAACATTCAGAAGAACAGGGCTGAGAAGAGCACGAAACTTAACATTCAGAAGAACAGGGCTGAGAAGAGCACGAAACTTAACATTCAGAAGAACAGGGCTGAGAAGAGACTGAAACTTAACATTCAGAAGAACAGGGCTGAGAAGAGACTGAAACTTAACATTCAGAAGAACAGGGCTGAGAAGAGACTGAAACTTAACATTCAGAAGAACAGGGCTGAGAAGAGACTGAAACTTAACATTCAGAAGAACAGGGCTGAGAAGAGACTGAAACTTAACATTCAGAAGAACAGGGCTGAGAAGAGACTGAAACTTAACATTCAGAAGAACAGGGCTGAGAAGAGACTGAAACTTAACATTCAGAAGAACAGGGCTGAGAAGAGACTGAAACTTAACATTCAGAAGAACAGGGCTGAGAAGAGACTGAAACTTAACATTCAGAAGAACAAGGCTGAGAAGAGCACGAAACTTAACATTCAGAAGAACAAGGCTGAGAAGAGCACGAAACTTAACATTCAGAAGAACAGGGCTGAGAAGAGACTGAAACTTAACATTCAGAAGAACAAGGCTGAGAAGAGCACTGAAACTTAACATTCAGAAGAACAAGGCTGAGAAGAGCACGAAACTTAACATTCAGAAGAACAGGGCTGAGAAGAGCACGGAACTTAACATTCAGAAGAACAGGGCTGAGAAGAGACTGAAACTTAACATTCAGAAGAACAGGGCTGAGAAGAGACTGAAACTTAACATTCAGAAGAACAGGGCTGAGAAGAGACTGAAACTTAACATTCAGAAGAACAGGGCTGAGAAGAGACTGAAACTTAACATTCAGAAGAACAGGGCTGAGAAGAGACTGAAACTTAACATTCAGAAGAACAGGGCTGAGAAGAGACTGAAACTTAACATTCAGAAGAACAGGGCTGAGAAGAGACTGAAACTTAACATTCAGAAGAACAAGGCTGAGAAGAGCACGAAACTTAACATTCAGAAGAACAAGGCTGAGAAGAGCACGAAACTTAACATTCAGAAGAACAGGGCTGAGAAGAGACTGAAACTTAACATTCAGAAGAACAAGGCTGAGAAGAGCACGAAACTTAACATTCAGAAGAACAAGGCTGAGAAGAGCACGAAACTTAACATTCAGAAGAACAGGGCTGAGAAGAGCACGGAACTTAACATTCAGAAGAACAGGGCTGAGAAGAGACTGAAACTTAACATTCAGAAGAACAGGGCTGAGAAGAGACTGAAACTTAACATTCAGAAGAACAAGGCTGAGAAGAGCACGAAACTTAACATTCAGAAGAACAGGGCTGAGAAGAGCACGGAACTTAACATTCAGAAGAACAGGGCTGAGAAGAGACTGAAACTTAACATTCAGAAGAACAGGGCTGAGAAGAGCACGAAACTTAACATTCAGAAGAACAGGGCTGAGAAGAGACTGAAACTTAACATTCAGAAGAACAAGGCTGAGAAGAGCACGAAACTTAACATTCAGAAGAACAGGGCTGAGAAGAGACTGAAACTTAACATTCAGAAGAACAGGGCTGAGAAGAGCACGAAACTTAACATTCAGAAGAACAGGGCTGAGAAGAGCACGAAACTTAACATTCAGAAGAACAGGGCTGAGAAGAGCACGGAACTTAACATTCAGAAGAACAGGGCTGAGAAGAGACTGAAACTTAACATTCAGAAGAACAGGGCTGAGAAGAGCACGAAACTTAACATTCAGAAGAACAGGGCTGAGAAGAGACTGAAACTTAACATTCAGAAGAACAAGGCTGAGAAGAGCACGAAACTTAACATTCAGAAGAACAGGGCTGAGAAGAGACTGAAACTTAACATTCAGAAGAACAGGGCTGAGAAGAGCACGAAACTTAACATTCAGAAGAACAGGGCTGAGAAGAGACTGAAACTTAACATTCAGAAGAACAAGGCTGAGAAGAGCACGAAACTTAACATTCAGAAGAACAAGGCTGAGAAGAGCACTGAAACTTAACATTCAGAAGAACAGGGCTGAGAAGAGCACGGAACTTAACATTCAGAAGAACAGGGCTGAGAAGAGACTGAAACTTAACATTCAGAAGAACAGGGCTGAGAAGAGACTGAAACTTAACATTCAGAAGAACAGGGCTGAGAAGAGACTGAAACTTAACATTCAGAAGAACAGGGCTGAGAAGAGACTGAAACTTAACATTCAGAAGAACAGGGCTGAGAAGAGACTGAAACTTAACATTCAGAAGAACAGGGCTGAGAAGAGACTGAAACTTAACATTCAGAAGAACAGGGCTGAGAAGAGACTGAAACTTAACATTCAGAAGAACAAGGCTGAGAAGAGCACGAAACTTAACATTCAGAAGAACAAGGCTGAGAAGAGCACGAAACTTAACATTCAGAAGAACAGGGCTGAGAAGAGACTGAAACTTAACATTCAGAAGAACAAGGCTGAGAAGAGCACGAAACTTAACATTCAGAAGAACAAGGCTGAGAAGAGCACGAAACTTAACATTCAGAAGAACAGGGCTGAGAAGAGCACGGAACTTAACATTCAGAAGAACAGGGCTGAGAAGAGACTGAAACTTAACATTCAGAAGAACAGGGCTGAGAAGAGACTGAAACTTAACATTCAGAAGAACAAGGCTGAGAAGAGCACGAAACTTAACATTCAGAAGAACAGGGCTGAGAAGAGCACGAAACTTAACATTCAGAAGAACAGGGCTGAGAAGAGACTGAAACTTAACATTCAGAAGAACAGGGCTGAGAAGAGCACGAAACTTAACATTCAGAAGAACAGGGCTGAGAAGAGACTGAAACTTAACATTCAGAAGAACAAGGCTGAGAAGAGCACGAAACTTAACATTCAGAAGAACAGGGCTGAGAAGAGACTGAAACTTAACATTCAGAAGAACAGGGCTGAGAAGAGCACGAAACTTAACATTCAGAAGAACAGGGCTGAGAAGAGCACGAAACTTAACATTCAGAAGAACAGGGCTGAGAAGAGCACGGAACTTAACATTCAGAAGAACAGGGCTGAGAAGAGACTGAAACTTAACATTCAGAAGAACAGGGCTGAGAAGAGACTGAAACTTAACATTCAGAAGAACAGGGCTGAGAAGAGACTGAAACTTAACATTCAGAAGAACAAGGCTGAGAAGAGCACGAAACTTAACATTCAGAAGAACAGGGCTGAGAAGAGACTGAAACTTAACATTCAGAAGAACAGGGCTGAGAAGAGCACGAAACTTAACATTCAGAAGAACAGGGCTGAGAAGAGACTGAAACTTAACATTCAGAAGAACAAGGCTGAGAAGAGCACGAAACTTAACATTCAGAAGAACAAGGCTGAGAAGAGCACGAAACTTAACATTCAGAAGAACAGGGCTGAGAAGAGCACGGAACTTAACATTCAGAAGAACAGGGCTGAGAAGAGACTGAAACTTAACATTCAGAAGAACAGGGCTGAGAAGAGACTGAAACTTAACATTCAGAAGAACAGGGCTGAGAAGAGACTGAAACTTAACATTCAGAAGAACAGGGCTGAGAAGAGACTGAAACTTAACATTCAGAAGAACAGGGCTGAGAAGAGACTGAAACTTAACATTCAGAAGAACAGGGCTGAGAAGAGACTGAAACTTAACATTCAGAAGAACAGGGCTGAGAAGAGACTGAAACTTAACATTCAGAAGAACAAGGCTGAGAAGAGCACTGAAACTTAACATTCAGAAGAACAAGGCTGAGAAGAGCACGAAACTTAACATTCAGAAGAACAGGGCTGAGAAGAGACTGAAACTTAACATTCAGAAGAACAAGGCTGAGAAGAGCACGAAACTTAACATTCAGAAGAACAAGGCTGAGAAGAGCACGAAACTTAACATTCAGAAGAACAGGGCTGAGAAGAGCACGGAACTTAACATTCAGAAGAACAGGGCTGAGAAGAGACTGAAACTTAACATTCAGAAGAACAGGGCTGAGAAGAGACTGAAACTTAACATTCAGAAGAACAAGGCTGAGAAGAGCACGAAACTTAACATTCAGAAGAACAGGGCTGAGAAGAGCACTGGAACTTAACATTCAGAAGAACAGGGCTGAGAAGAGACTGAAACTTAACATTCAGAAGAACAGGGCTGAGAAGAGCACGAAACTTAACATTCAGAAGAACAGGGCTGAGAAGAGACTGAAACTTAACATTCAGAAGAACAAGGCTGAGAAGAGCACGAAACTTAACATTCAGAAGAACAGGGCTGAGAAGAGACTGAAACTTAACATTCAGAAGAACAGGGCTGAGAAGAGCACGAAACTTAACATTCAGAAGAACAGGGCTGAGAAGAGCACGAAACTTAACATTCAGAAGAACAGGGCTGAGAAGAGCACGGAACTTAACATTCAGAAGAACAGGGCTGAGAAGAGACTGAAACTTAACATTCAGAAGAACAGGGCTGAGAAGAGCACGAAACTTAACATTCAGAAGAACAGGGCTGAGAAGAGACTGAAACTTAACATTCAGAAGAACAAGGCTGAGAAGAGCACGAAACTTAACATTCAGAAGAACAGGGCTGAGAAGAGACTGAAACTTAACATTCAGAAGAACAGGGCTGAGAAGAGCACGAAACTTAACATTCAGAAGAACAGGGCTGAGAAGAGACTGAAACTTAACATTCAGAAGAACAGGGCTGAGAAGAGACTGAAACTTAACATTCAGAAGAACAGGGCTGAGAAGAGCACGAAACTTAACATTCAGAAGAACAGGGCTGAGAAGAGACTGAAACTTAACATTCAGAAGAACAGGGCTGAGAAGAGACTGAAACTTAACATTCAGAAGAACAGGGCTGAGAAGAGACTGAAACTTAACATTCAGAAGAACAGGGCTGAGAAGAGACTGAAACTTAACATTCAGAAGAACAGGGCTGAGAAGAGACTGAAACTTAACATTCAGAAGAACAGGGCTGAGAAGAGACTGAAACTTAACATTCAGAAGAACAGGGCTGAGAAGAGACTGAAACTTAACATTCAGAAGAACAGGGCTGAGAAGAGACTGAAACTTAACATTCAGAAGAACAGGGCTGAGAAGAGACTGAAACTTAACATTCAGAAGAACAGGGCTGAGAAGAGACTGAAACTTAACATTCAGAAGAACAGGGCTGAGAAGAGCACTGAAACTTAACATTCAGAAGAACAGGGCTGAGAAGAGCACTGAAACTTAACATTCAGAAGAACAGGGCTGAGAAGAGACTGAAACTTAACATTCAGAAGAACAGGGCTGAGAAGAGACTGAAACTTAACATTCAGAAGAACAGGGCTGAGAAGAGACTGAAACTTAACATTCAGAAGAACAGGGCTGAGAAGAGACTGAAACTTAACATTCAGAAGAACAGGGCTGAGAAGAGACTGAAACTTAACATTCAGAAGAACAGGGCTGAGAAGAGACTGAAACTTAACATTCAGAAGAACAGGGCTGAGAAGAGACTGAAACTTAACATTCAGAAGAACAGGGCTGAGAAGAGACTGAAACTTAACATTCAGAAGAACAGGGCTGAGAAGAGACTGAAACTTAACATTCAGAAGAACAAAGCTGAGAAGAGCACGAAACTTAACATTCAGAAGAACAAGGCTGAGAAGAGCACGAAACTTAACATTCAGAAGAACAGGGCTGAGAAGAGACTGAAACTTAACATTCAGAAGAACAAGGCTGAGAAGAGCACGAAACTTAACATTCAGAAGAACAAGGCTGAGAAGAGCACGAAACTTAACATTCAGAAGAACAGGGCTGAGAAGAGCACTGAAACTTAACATTCAGAAGAACAGGGCTGAGAAGAGACTGAAACTTAACATTCAGAAGAACAGGGCTGAGAAGAGACTGAAACTTAACATTCAGAAGAACAGGGCTGAGAAGAGACTGAAACTTAACATTCAGAAGAACAGGGCTGAGAAGAGACTGAAACTTAACATTCAGAAGAACAGGGCTGAGAAGAGACTGAAACTTAACATTCAGAAGAACAGGGCTGAGAAGAGACTGAAACTTAACATTCAGAAGAACAGGGCTGAGAAGAGACTGAAACTTAACATTCAGAAGAACAAGGCTGAGAAGAGCACGAAACTTAACATTCAGAAGAACAAGGCTGAGAAGAGCACGAAACTTAACATTCAGAAGAACAGGGCTGAGAAGAGACTGAAACTTAACATTCAGAAGAACAAGGCTGAGAAGAGCACGAAACTTAACATTCAGAAGAACAAGGCTGAGAAGAGCACGAAGAAACTTAACATTCAGAAGAACAGGGCTGAGAAGAGCTGGAACTTAACATTCAGAAGAACAGGGCTGAGAAGAGACTGAAACTTAACATTCAGAAGAACAGGGCTGAGAAGAGACTGAAACTTAACATTCAGAAGAACAAGGCTGAGAAGAGCACGAAACTTAACATTCAGAAGAACAGGGCTGAGAAGAGCACGGAACTTAACATTCAGAAGAACAGGGCTGAGAAGAGACTGAAACTTAACATTCAGAAGAACAGGGCTGAGAAGAGCACGAAACTTAACATTCAGAAGAACAGGGCTGAGAAGAGACTGAAACTTAACATTCAGAAGAACAAGGCTGAGAAGAGCACGAAACTTAACATTCAGAAGAACAGGGCTGAGAAGAGACTGAAACTTAACATTCAGAAGAACAGGGCTGAGAAGAGCACGAAACTTAACATTCAGAAGAACAGGGCTGAGAAGAGACTGAAACTTAACATTCAGAAGAACAGGGCTGAGAACTTAACAAGAAGAGGGCTGAGAAGAGACTGAAACTTAACATTCAGAAGAACAGGGCTGAGAAGAGCACGAAACTTAACATTCAGAAGAACAGGGCTGAGAAGAGACTGAAACTTAACATTCAGAAGAACAGGGCTGAGAAGAGACTGAAACTTAACATTCAGAAGAACAGGGCTGAGAAGAGACTGAAACTTAACATTCAGAAGAACAGGGCTGAGAAGAGACTGAAACTTAACATTCAGAAGAACAGGGCTGAGAAGAGACTGAAACTTAACATTCAGAAGAACAGGGCTGAGAAGAGACTGAAACTTAACATTCAGAAGAACAGGGCTGAGAAGAGACTGAAACTTAACATTCAGAAGAACAGGGCTGAGAAGAAGACTGAGAAACTTAACATTCAGAAGAACAGGGCTGAGAAGAGACTGAAACTTAACATTCAGAAGAACAGGGCTGAGAAGAGCACGAAACTTAACATTCAGAAGAACAGGGCTGAGAAGAGCACGAAACTTAACATTCAGAAGAACAGGGCTGAGAAGAGACTGAAACTTAACATTCAGAAGAACAGGGCTGAGAAGAGACTGAAACTTAACATTCAGAAGAACAGGGCTGAGAAGAGACTGAAACTTAACATTCAGAAGAACAGGGCTGAGAAGAGACTGAAACTTAACATTCAGAAGAACAGGGCTGAGAAGAGACTGAAACTTAACATTCAGAAGAACAGGGCTGAGAAGAGACTGAAACTTAACATTCAGAAGAACAGGGCTGAGAAGAGACTGAAACTTAACATTCAGAAGAACAGGGCTGAGAAGAGACTGAAACTTAACATTCAGAAGAACAGGGCTGAGAAGAGACTGAAACTTAACATTCAGAAGAACAGGGCTGAGAAGAGACTGAAACTTAACATTCAGAAGGCTGAGAAGAGGAAACTTAACATTCAGAAGAACAGGGCTGAGAAGAGACTGAAACTTAACATTCAGAAGAACAGGGCTGAGAAGAGACTGAAACTTAACATTCAGAAGAACAGGGCTGAGAAGAGACTGAAACTTAACATTCAGAAGAACAGGGCTGAGAAGAGACTGAAACTTAACATTCAGAAGAACAGGGCTGAGAAAGACTGAAACTTAACATTCAGAAGAACAGGGCTGAGAAGAGACGAAACTTAACATTCAGAAGAACAGGGCTGAGAAGAGACTGAAACTTAACATTCAGAAGAACAGGGCTGAGAAGAGACTGAAACTTAACATTCAGAAGAACAGGGCTGAGAAGAGACTGAAACTTAACATTCAGAAGAACAGGGCTGAGAAGAGACTGAAACTTAACATTCAGAAGAACAGGGCTGAGAAGAGACTGAAACTTAACATTCAGAAGAACAGGGCTGAGAAGCACGGAACTTAACATTCAGAAGAACAGGGCTGAGAAGAGACTGAAACTTAACATTCAGAAGAACAGGGCTGAGAAGAGACTGAAACTTAACATTCAGAAGAACAGGGCTGAGAAGAGACTGAAACTTAACATTCAGAAGAACAGGGCTGAGAAGAGACTGAAACTTCCTGACTCTTGTGTGAACGATTTCGTAAAGGTCCAATACATTTTTTTTTTTTAAATCTCAATATCAAATCATTTCAACAGCATACCATCCTGCTGGATTGCCTCTGATGGTAAGCAGGGTCGGTCCTGGTCGGTCCCTGGATGGGAGACCAGGTGCTGCTAGAAGTGGTGTTGGAGGGCCAGTAGAGGCCACTCTGGTCAAAGGTATTTAGTATTTTATGAGGATCCCTATTAGCTGTTGTGAAAGCAGGAATCTTCCTGGAAGAAACATAAAACATGGCATGACATTAACAGGCAAGAAAAACTCAAGGACAGAACTACATCAATTTAAAAATGACACATGCAGCCTACATATCAATACATACACGCAAACTGTCTAGGTCAAATAGGGCAGAGGCGTTGTGCCATGAGGTGTAGCTTTCTCTTTTTTTGAAACCAGGTTTGCTGTTCATTTGAGAAATATGAGATGGAATGGATTTCCATGCAATAATATCTCTATATAATACAATACACTTACTTGAATTTGTTCTGTATTTGGGGACTGTGAAAAGACCCCTGGTGGCATGTCTGGTAGGGGTAAATGTGTGTGTCACAGCTGCGTGTAAATTGACTATACAAGCAACTTGGAACACATTAGTGTTTCTTATAAAAAGTAGAAGTGATGCAGTCAGTCTCTCCTCATCTCTGAGCCAAGAGAGACGGGCAGCATAGTATTTATATAGTATTAATATCAGCCCTCTGATTACCATGAAGAGCAAGACGTCCCACTCTGTTCTGGGCCAGCTGCAGCTTAACTAGGTCTTTCCTTACAGCACTGGACCACACGACTGGACAATAATCAAAACTAGCAGAGGAGAAGATCCCAATGCCCCAGGGCAGTGAAGGGGACATTGCCCCAGGACAGTAAAGTGGACATTGCCCTGCGTAAGGTGCCATCTTTTGGATGGTACATTAAAAATGGGTGTCGTAACCTGAAAACTAGCTGTTTATTGTCAGGTTTGGAACTCTCTTTGTTATTGGTTTATCAACTTACACCACCTGGTGATGTTGCCAGGTGATCAGAAACACATGTGAAACAAGCTGACGTTTCATTTTAAAACAGCTTTTACACTAAAACGGCATTTTCACAATTCCACAGTATTATTCCAACCTCATAGTGTGAAAATATAAATATATAAATATATATATAAAACACCGCGATATTTGTCAGACCATGAGACATCCCCAAATAATCACAAAATCGTCTGTAACATCTGAACGGTTTGGCCTACAAAACCCATCTGTGGGAAGATGAGACTCTGACGAACACGATGTTGTTCTCGGTTTTGCTGTACGACCCCCACAAGCGTCTTGGGACTCGTCTGAAGTCGGTACAGCCGATCTGCCAACTTTTGTCTGTAGCGTCCAAACAGACTAATATGACCCCTCTGCGGAAAGTTGAGAGTCTCGAGGACGCCCACAGACCTCACAACACTCTTATGACGGTCCAGTGATACCAGACAAAAGTATATAAGTATATAAGGAGACTGTTTTGTGGAAGTATATAAGGAGACTGTTTTGTGGAAGTATATAAGGAGACTGTTTTATGGAAGTATATAAGGAGACTGTTTTATGGAAGTATATAAGGAGACTGTTTTATGGAAGTATATAAGGAGACTGTTTTATGGAAGTATATAAGGAGACTGTTTTATGGAAGTATATAAGGAGACTGTTTGTGCCAAAAAAAGGGGGTTAAATACATTTAAAAATAAATAATAATAATAACGATGTTTCCTGATCTTTCTCATATAGAAGAAAGACATTTTAGAACAAAATTCCTTTAGATTTTCTGTTCTTCCATGTAGTGAATCTGCATTGTGTTTGCCACAAAAACATTTTTATCAAATAATTTTCTTATATATTTTTGGGATACTTCAAGGGGTCTTGAAATTCTAAATCTATTAGGAAATTGATCTTTGATCCCCCTCCCTCCAATAGTCCTGTTTGTCCATTTTGAGACACCGTAGCCAGTATACATCTAAGATAACTCAAGAAATGTTTAATTTTAAAATGTTTTTTTCAAAAAAAAAATGTGCATGAAAACTATTTGTCTCTTGCTGATTGACAACAAAGACTTTTTTGAAGAATCCCTACGAAAAGGGGCGTAGACTTCCGTTCTGAACTTTGGCTGGCATTCAGAAAAAAATATTGTGTACCCGATCAGACAGAAAAAAAATTAACTGAAGTCTAAAACTAACAGTAACGTCACAAAATGTCTTCATAATAGATTAACTGTCACGCCCTGGTCGAAGTATATTGTGTTTGTCTTCATTTATTTGGTCAGGCCAGGGAGTGACATGGGTTTATTGTGGTGTGTTTTGTCTTGGGGTTTTGTTGGGTGTTGGGCGTGTGGTTTAGTGGGGGTATCTAGCATAGTATATGGTTGCCTGGAGTGGTTCTCAATCAGAGTCAGGTGATTATCGTTGTCTCTGATTGGGAACCATATTTAGGCAGCCATATTCTTTGAGTGTTTCATGGGTGATTGTTCCTGTCTCTATGTTCACCAGATAGGCTGTATAGGTTTTCACACAGTTATTGTTTTGTTTAGTTATTTCATGTCGAGTTCATTTATTAAAGAACATGAATAACCACCACGCTGCATTTTGGTCCGCTTCTCTTCCACCAGACGAAAGCCGTTACATGAACGAACTCAAGCGAACTCTTTCGGCTGGGTAACGTTTAGCCTGCCCTGAAGCTGAAGAGTTCGTTGCCATATAAATGTCCCTGGCTAAAAAGTGAGCCACGTCTGTGCTAATGGAAAGTGGGGTACATTGAGCCAAATCGGTAAATTGAGCCACCCTTGTTTCTGGGAAATAAATACACATAAAGAATGGTAGTGATCGAATTTAAATTCGTAATGTAGGGCTCAACTTGGGTTGGGCTCAATTCAGAATGTTGGAATTCACTCCCATTTAACTCATGAGTTGAAATTCGAATTGAATTGGCCACACGCCACTCTCTCTCTGTCTGTCTGTCTGTCTCTGTTTTCTCTCTCTCTCTGTCTGTCTGTCTCTCTGACTGTCTCTCTGTCTGTCTGTCTCTCTGTGTCTATCTCTCTCTCTGTGTCTGTCTCTGACTGTCTCTGTCTGTCTGTCTGTCTGTCTGTCTCTCTGACTGTCTCTCTGTCTGTCTGTCTCTCTGTGTCTATCTCTCTCTCTGTGTCTGTCTGTCTCTGTCTGTCTGTCTGTCTGTCTCTCTGACTGTCTCTCTGTCTGTCTCTCTCTGTCTCTGTCTGTCTGTCTGTCTGTCTCTCTGACTGTCTCTCTGTTTGTCTCTCTCTCTGTGTCTATCTCTCTCTCTGTGTCTGTCTCTCTCTCTGTCTCTCTGACTGTCTCTCTGTCTGTCTCTCTCTGTCTGTCTGTCTGTCTCTCTGACTGTCTCTCTGTCTGTCTCTCTCTCTGTGTCTATCTGTCTCTCTGTGTCTGTCTCTCTGTCTGTCTCTCTGTCTGTCTCTCTCTCTCCGGTGTAGGATATTTATCACAAATTCACAATTGTGCCTTTATTGATCACAATAATTAATCTTCATATCCGCTTTTCAGGTCCCTGTACATCGCTAATGTTTCACCACCCCTTCTGCTGCCACAAACTTTTCCACCTTGTACTCAGTCACGAGCGGCTGGTGTTGTCTCTCGCGCTGCCTGCGTAGCATGCGCGTTCGGAGCAGTGGTAAATGTGATGACTAGTCTGCTGGCATTGATCTACCCATCACTCTTTCTCAAATAGCCGGGCATAACCAGTCATCTTCCACGCTGACTGAGCGACGTGCTCGAAACAGAACCGAGGAACAGGAGGCAAACCCCGTTCGTGGGCAAAAATGCAAGCGCTGTCCGTGGTGCTGAATCCGCTGCTGTTTCTACTGCTGTTCGGCTATTACCCTTCTGTGGTGAGTTGAGTTCCACTGACTGCCCTTTTCATCGGCAAGACGTGAGGAGTTAGACTATGAGCTAGATTTGAAAAAAACAAACAACTGCACAATTATACTTTTAGACAGATAGACTGATACGATGTTGGGATTAGAAGTTCGTATTGGGATCGATGCTGAGAACACAAATACGTTCTCTGTTTTCATTGTTTGAAACATCTGTCAGCCATTCAGTGGTTTTTACAGGGATACAGTATTGTAATGCTTTCCCTCTTAACTGTTGCGTTGGTGTGTTTTGAATACATTTTTCTTTATATATTTAAGGGCAAATTTGGCAGAACACCCTTAATAAATATATTATATTATAAATATATTATATTATAAATATATTATATATATTGTTTAAATTGAACTGATTAATGACTGTTAAGACAAAGAGAAACAGACAGCTGCATTTGCCTTGTTATTGCTGTCAGACAGATTGTTCAGTCTCCACCACACCCCCGTCTCTCTCTGTCTCCCCCTCTCTCTCTCTCTCTGCCTCCTCTCCTCTCTCTCTCCCTCTCTCTCTCTCTCTCTGCCTCCTCCCCTCTCTCCCTCTCTCTCTCTCTGCCTTCTCTCTCTCTCTCTCTCTCTCTCTCTCTCTCTGCCTCCTCACCTCTCTCCCTCTCTCTCTCTCTCTCTGCCTCCTCTCCTCTCTCTCCCTCTCTCTCTCTCTGCCTCCTCCCCTCTCTCCCTCTCTCTCTCTCTGCCTCCTCCCCTCTCTCTCTCTCTCTCTCTCTCTGCCTCCTCTCCTCTCTCTCCTCTCTCTCTCTCTGCCTCCTCCCCTCTCTCCCCCTCTCTCTCTCTCTGCCTCCTCCCCTCTCTCTCTCTCTCTCTCTGCTTCCTCCCCTCTGTATCTCTCTCTCTCTCACTGCCTCCTCCCCCCTGTTTCTCTCTCTCTCTCTGCCTCCTCTCCTCTGTCTCTCTCACTGCCTCCTCCCCCCTGTTTCTCTCTCTCTCTCTGCCTCCTCTCCGCTGTCTCTCTCTCTGTCTCCCCCTCTCTCTCTCTCTCTGCCTCCTCTCCTCTGTCTCTCTCTCTGTCTCCCCCCTCTCTCTCTGCCTCCTCTCCTCTGTCTCTCTCTCTGCCTCCTCCCCCCTGTTTCTCTCTCTCTCTCTCTCTCTCCCTTTGCCAACATCACTGTATATGACTGTATTCTGATATTGATTCTTGGTTGTTGCCAGAGAAGTAACTATTTTTTAATGTTGGGTTCAATCATGATACAACACAATTACACTGACCAATTTCCTATTGGTTCTAAATAGAGAGACTATCTAAGACAGCGATGGGCAACTTTACTGGGGATGGGGGGGGGCACAAAACAATCTGAACTTGTTATGAGGGACCATAGTGGCTTGCGGGTCTGTGTACCCACATCCATGCCCACACATGGAGGAAGAGCCGGTCCAAGCCTTTTCGGGGCCTTAAGCAACATTTTGTTGGGAGGCACCTCCCCACCTTGAGAGCAAAACATTTTAGCACCCTCCCTCCCCCCCTTTCTTGATAGTATAGAGATTTTTTTTTAAGTATACGATTTACAGCTAATTTCAGGCAATTCTACATATTTTGCCGTAGGGTGGAGAGAAATGTTTGCCAGGTTTTAATATGATATCTGAGTGAAAGTCAATGGGGGGGCCACCTGGTCGGTAATTCCACCATGATTACTTCAAGTGTAGATAGCTGGAGTTTTGGCCTGCCGAGTGACATCACCAGGTGACAAATACATTGATAGACCAATAAGAAAGAGAGTTCAAAACCTCTCTTCCCAATAACAGCTCGTTTTCAGTTGTTCCTTCTCCACTCCCAAACATTCCAAAGAAAAAATTATTGTTTGAGAAATTGTTCTTTGCTAAGAAAACTATTTTTGTTTCTTTTTGACCATTTAAATGTATATCTATTTATATATTTAATCACAGTAAGGTACTTAATTGTTACCCAGAAAGGATTTGATATTGTGATTAAAAACAGCTGCAATGAACCTTTAAATATACATTTAGATTATTTGTTTAAATATATCTAAAAACACATCTATATGTTGAGGATTACACCCTACTTTGTAGTGCACCCCATCGGTTGAAACACAACGTGCTCTTGAATCACCAGATGGGTGTCATTTCAATCATAGACAGTTCCATAGAATGGACCTAAACCTTCAGACCACTGCAATTTGAATTGAAATGAAATTATAACATCTTGTTACGATCACAAAGATGGCCGCCGGTCCAGACCTCCATCGAATGTCAACATAAATGGCCATGTCTATTGATTTACCTAGGGTATAGACATTAAGGGGTATAGACATTAAGGGGAATAGACATTAAGGGGAATAGACATTAAGGGGTAGAGACATTAAGGGGAATAGACAATAAGGGGTATAGACATCAAGGGGTATAGACATTAAGGGGAATAGACA
Organism: Oncorhynchus masou masou; assembly: GCF_036934945.1. Lineage (NCBI taxonomy): Eukaryota > Metazoa > Chordata > Actinopteri > Salmoniformes > Salmonidae > Oncorhynchus > Oncorhynchus masou. The sequence goes on along the minus strand of NC_088228.1, from coordinate 4,919,543 downwards.
ATAAGGGGTATAGACATTAAGGGGAATAGACATTAAGGGGTATAGACATTAAGGGGTATAGACATTAAGGGGTATAGACATTAAGGGGAATAGACATTAAGGGGTATAGACATTAAGGGGTATAGACATTAAGGGGTATAGACATTAAGGGGAATAGACATTAAGGGGAATAGACATTAAGGGGTATAGACATTAAGGGGTATAGACATTAAGGGGTATAGACATTAAGGGGTAGAGACATTTAGGGGTAGAGACATTAAGGGGTAGAGACATTGAGGGGTATAGACATTAAGGGGTAGAGACATTAAGGAGTATAGACATTAAGGGGTATAGACATTAAGGGGTATAGACATTAAGGGGTATAGACATTAAGGGGAATAGACATTAAGGGGTAGAGACATTAAGGGGTAGAGACATTAAGGGGTATAGACATTAAGGGGTATAGACATTAAGGGGAATAGACAATAAGGGGTAGAGACAGTAAGGGGTAGAGACATTAAGGGGTAGAGACATTAAGGGGTAGAGACAGTAAGGGGTATAGACATTAAAGGGTAGAGACATTAAGGGGTAGAGACAGTAAGGGGTAGAGACATTAAGGGGTATAGACATTAAGGGGTATAGACATTAAGGGGTAGAGACATTGAGGGGAATAGACATTAAGGGGTAGAGACATTAAGGGGAATAGACATTAAGGGGTATAGACATTAAGGGGTATAGACATTAAGGGGAATAGACATTAAGGGGTAGAGACATTAAGGGGAATAGACATTAAGACTTTAACCACACAGATACTGTTAACCAGACAGATACTGTTAACCACACAGATACTGTTAACCACACAGATACTGTTAACCAGACAGATACTGTTAACCAGACAGATACTGTGTGTTAGCCGATGGCCACATGATGGGACTCTTGCATTGGTTATTTGTTGTCTTGAACAATATCCATCAGAGACCATATTACTGAGTAATGAGCTCACTTGAACAGTGTGTGTGTGTGTGTGTGTGTGTGTGTGTGTGTGTGTGTGTGTGTGTGTGTGTGTGTGTGTGTGTGTGTGTGTGTGTGTGTGTGTGTGTGTTTGTGTGTTTGTGTGTGTGTGTGTGTGTAGACAGTCAAGCCTAAGGAAGGCTGGCAGGTGTACAGCTCGGCCCAGGATACAGAGGGGAGGTGTATCTGTACAGTGGTGGCTCCTGAACAGAACCTCTGCTCCAGAGACGCCAAGGAGGGACAGCTCCGTCAGCTACTGGAGAAGGTTCTAGATACACACACACACACATGATGAACCAACGTCACTCGCATTGCTCTCTATCTATGATATTAATCTATGAAATATGGGCCTTTAATGTATTATGTCTGTATAGCAGGCCAGGGGGTTTCTCTATCTTCTTCACTGTGGTCCAGTGTGGTAAGGTTAACACTAATGTACAAACATGCCTTAGGGCAGTTTCAACCAGGCCATTTCAGCATCCTATCGTTGGAATCAGAGGAGTGTGGACAATGTCGCTCAGAGTTCTAGTTTGATGTAGTGGTGATTTTGTTGGTTCTTTTTGTAGAAGTCAAACACAATGGAGGAAGCATTGTAACTAACTGTTGGTTGAACTTGGTCCAGACCCGTTCCACACCAACTGATGAGCTTTGTATAAAAAATGGTTTAAATAAACTTCAAATTAAACCCACTGCTGTTGTCCCTATCCTTTAAAAATAAATCAACCTTAATTATTATTTTTTATTGACAAAAGAAAAGCAAAACAGTAGTCAAAACATTTCAATCTTGTTGGTGCAGAAAACCAATGTTGTGTCTTCTTCTTCTCTTTCGTTAAGGTGCAGAACAACTAATGGGATTAAGGTGCAGAACAGATGGGATGCCTCTTCTTCTTCTCTTTCGTTAATGGGATGCCTGCGTTAAGGTGCAGAACAACTAATGGGATGCCTCTTCTTCTCTTTCATTAAGGTGCAGAACAACTAATGGGATGCCTCTTCTTCTCTTTCGTTAAGGTGCAGAACAACTAATGGGATGCCTCTTCTTCTCTTTCGTTAAGGTGTAGAACAATTAATGGGATGCCTCTTCTTCTCTTTCGTTAAGGTGCAGAACAACTAATGGGATGCCTCTTCTTCTCTTTCGATAAGGTGCAGAACAACTAATGGGATGCCTCTTCTTCTTCTCTTTCGATAAGGTGCAGAACAACTCATTTGATGCCTCTTCTTCTTCTCTTGTCCTGTAGGTGCAGAACAACTAATGGGATGCCTCTTCTTCTTCTCTTGTCCTGTAGGTCCAGAACAACAAATGGGATGCCTCTTCTTCTTCTCTTTCGATAAGGTGCAGTAAAACTAATGGGATGCCTCTTCTTCTTCTCTTTCGATAAGGTGCAGAACAACTAATTTGATGCCTCTTCTTCTCTTGTCCTGTAGGTGCAGAACAACTAATGGGATGCCTCTTCTTCTTCTCTTGTCCTGTAGGTCCAGAACAACTAATGGGATGCCTCTTCTTCTTCTCTTTCGATAAGGTGCAGAACAACTAATTTGATGCCTCTTCTTCTTCTCTTGTCCTGTAGGTGCAGAACAGCTAATGGGATGCCTCTTCTTCTTCTCTTGTCCTGTAGGTCCAGAACAACTAATGGGATGCCTCTTCTTCTTCTCTTGTCCTGTAGGTCCAGAACAACTAATGGGATGCCTCTTCTTCTTCTTGTCTTGTCCTAACAGAAAACACTGAAAGTAGCATGGTCCAGAACAACTAATGGGATGACTCTCTTCTTGTCCTGTAGGTCCAGAACAACTCTTTAGGTCCAGAACAACTAATGGGATGCCTCTTCTTCTTCTTGTTATGTACTTGAGTGAAGACCCAAAAGCGGTTTTAACAGAAAACAGAGTTCTTTAATGAAAAACAGGAATGGCATAAATCCTCTTCCAACGTTGACAATGGAACAAAAAGAACGTAGTATAGTGCAGGATGCACCTGCCAGGCAGACTCCGACAGGATAGGACAAGGTGGAAGCAAACGAGACGACAGCTTGCTTCTGGCATCAAAAACACAAACAAGAATCAGACACTGAAAGTAGCAGGAACAGAGAGAGAAATAGAGACCTAATCAGAGGGGGAAGAGAGAACAGGTGTGAAAGAGTGAATGAGCTAGTTAGGGGAGATGTAGAACAGCTGAAGAATGAGAGACAGAGAAGGTAACCTAAAAAGACCAGCAGAGAGAGACAGAGTGAAGAGAAAGGACAGGAACAGACATAACAAGACATGACACTTCTCTTGTCCTGTAGGTCCAGAACAACTAATGGGATGCCTCTTCTTCTCTTGTCCTGTAGGTCCAGAACAACTAATGGGATGGCTCTTCTTCTTCTCATTCGATAAGGTGCAGAACAACTAATGGGATGCCTCTTCTTCTTCTCTTTCGTTAAGGTGTAGAACAACTAATGGGATGCCTCTTCTTCTTCTCTTTCGTTAAGGTGCAGAACAACTAATGGGATGCCTCTTTTTCTTCTCTTTCCTTAAGGTGCAGAACAACTAATGGGATGCCTCATCTTCTCTTTCGTTAAGGTGTAGAACAACTAATGGGATGCCTCTTCTTCTCTTTCGTTAAGGTGCAGAACAACTAATGGGATGCCTCTTCTTCTCTTTCGTTAAGATGCAGAACAACTAATGGGATGCCTCTTATTCTTCTCTTGTCCTGTAGGTCCAGAACAACTAATGGGATGCCTCTTCTTCTTCTCTTTCGATAAGGTGCAGAACAACTAATGGGATGCCTCTTTTTCTTCTCTTTCGTTAAGGTGCAGAACAACTAATGGGATGCCTCTTCTTCTTCTCTTTCGATAAGGTGCAGAACAACTAATTTGATGCCTCTTCTTCTTCTTCTCTTGTCCTGTAGGTCCAGAACATGTCCCAGTCAATCGAGGTGCTGAACCTGCGGACTCAGAGAGACTTCCAGTACATCATGAGAATGGAAGGCCAGTTCAAAGAGCTAAGGTCAAAGTTCAGACAGATAGAGACCAACAAGAAGACACAGGTCAACAGAAACTTCCAGGTAAGTCTGTTTGATAGGAGAATTAGAGGAACATTTGCAGGGACATACAATATCCTTGACACAATGCTAATGCTAATGATTGATGTTCCAGGAAGCTAATGCTTGATGTTCCAGTATGATAATGATTGATGTTCCGGGATGCTAATGATTAATGTTCCAGGATGCTAATGATTGATGTTCCGGGAAGCTAATGCTTGATGTTCCAGTATGATAATGATTGATGTTCCAGGATGCTAATGATTGATGTTCCGGGAAGCTAATGATTGATGTTCCGGGAAGCTAATGATTGTTGTTCCGGGAAGCTAATGATTGATGTTCCGGGAAGCTAATGATTGATGTTCCGGGAAGCTAATGATTGATGTTCCGGGAAGCTAATGATTGATGTTCCGGGAAGCTAATGATTGTTGTTCCGGGAAGCTAATGATTGATGTTCCGGGAAGCTAATGATTGTTGTTCCGGGATGCTAATGACTGATGTTCCTGGATGATAATGATTGATGTTCCATGCAACATTTTGTCCGCTGGGCTTGTGTTTGTCCTTCGACCGGAGTTGAACTGTATTGAATTGAACCCTGTGTTTCCCTCCCTATAGGAGTTGAAGGGTAAGATGGATGCCCTACAGCCTCTGATCCCGGTGTTGGAACAGTACAAGACAGACGCCCAGCTCGTCGTCCAGTTTAAGCAGGAGATCAGGAACCTGTCTATGGTGCTCACAGCCATCCAGGAGGAGATAGGAACCTACGACTCTGAGGAACTACAACACAGGGTTCTGAGTCTGGAGGGCAGGCTACGCAACTGCATGAGCAAACTCAGTGAGTCACAAGCAAACACACGGACAGACACACCAGTGGAGTTCAGGATTCTCTTTTTGAGCATGTTTTCTATTATAGCATATTGGATGACTGTCAATTCTTATTCTATTTACCAAGCTCAATGTTACAGTGATCGGTTTAGGCTACTACAGTGGCTTGCTGTCACGTTCTGACCATAAGTTCTTTTGTTATGTCTTTGTTTTAGTATGGTCAGGGCGTGAGTTGGGTGGGTTGTCTATGTTCCTTTTTCTATGTTTTGGGATTTCTGTGTTTGGCCTGGTATGGTTCTCAATCAGAGGCAGTTGTCAATCGTTGTCCCTGATTGAGAACCATACTTAGGTGGCCTGGTTTCACTTTTGAGTTGTGGGTGATTATTTTTCGTGTTAGTGTTTTTGCTACACGGGACTGTTTCATTTGTTTCACTTTGTTACTTTATATTTTGTAGTGTTCAATTTTTTTCATATTACCATGCTGCAAATTGGTCCGACATCTCTTACTCCTCGTCAGAAGAAGAGGACGAGTGTTACAGAATCACCCACCACCAAAGGACCAAGCAGCGTGGTAACGGTCAGCAGCAGCGATCTCAGGACTTCTGGACCTGGGAGGAGATTTTGGACGGCAAGGGACCCTGGGCACAGGCTGGAGAGTATCGCCGCCCCAAGGCAGAGCTGGAGACAGCGAAAGCCGAGAGGCGGCGGTATGAGGAGGCAGCATGGCAGCGCGGTTGGAAGCCCGAAAGGCAGCCCCAAAAATATCTTGGGTGGGGGCACACGGGGAGTGTGGCTAAGTCAGGTAGGAGACCTGAGCAAACTCCCAGTGGTTACCGTGGGGAGAGAGGGACCGGGCAGGAACCATGTTATGCCGTGAGGCGCACGGTGTCCCTGGTGCGCAGGCATATCCCGGTGCGGTACATAGCCGCGCCTCGTATCGGCCGGGCTAGAGTGGGCATCGAGCCAGGTGCCATGAAGCCGGCTCAGTGCATCTGGTCTCCAGTGCATCTCCTCGGGCCGGGGTACATGGCACCAGCCCTACACATGGTGTCCCCAGTTCGCCACCACAGCACAGTGCGGGCTATTCCACCTCGCCGCACTGGCCTGGCTACGGGGAGCATTCAGCCAGGTAGGGTTGGGCAGGCTCGGTGCTCGAGACCTCCAGTGCACCTTCATGGTCCGGTCTATCCGGTGCCACCTCCACGCACCAGCCCTCCGGTGGCAGCTCCTCGCACCAGGCTGTCTCTCCATCTCCTCCCTACAGGTGCTCCCACCTGTCCAGTGCTGCCAGAGTTTTCCTCCTGCCCAGCGCTGTCAGTCGCCCGTCTGTCCTGAGCTGCCAGAGTCGCCCGTCTGTCCTGAGGTGCCGGAGTCGCCCGTCTGTCCTGAGCTGCCGGAGTCGCCCGTCTGTCCTGAGCTGCCGGAGTCGCCCGTCTGTCCTGAGCTGCCGGAGTCGCCCGTCTGTCCTGAGCTGCCGGAGTCGCCCGTTCATCCGGTACTGCCAGAATCTCCAGTCCATTGCTAGGGTCCCCAGTCCGAGGTCATCGGCGAGGGTCGCCGCTCTAAAGAGGCCACGGAGGTGGTTAAAGAAGCGGAGAAAGATGGAGATGGTGGAGTGGGGTCCACATCCCGCGCCAGAGCCGCCACCACGGACAGACACCCACCCAGACCCTCCCCTATAGGTTCATGTTTTGCGGCCAGAGTCCGCACCTTTGGGGGGGGGTGGTTCTGTCACGTTATGACCTTAGTTCTTTTGTTATGTCTTCGTTTTAGTATGGTCAGGGTGTGAGTTGGGTGGGTTGTCTAAGTTCCCTTTTCTATGTTTTGGAATTTCTGTGTTTGGCCTGGTATGATTCTCAATCAGAGGCAGCTGTCAATTGTTGTCCCTGATTGAGAACCATACATAGGTAGCCTGGTTTCACTTTTGAGTTGTGGGTGATTATTTTCCATTTTAGTCTTTGTGCCACACGGGATAGTTTCGTTTGTTTCACTTTGTTAATTTGTATTTTGTAGTGTTCAGTTTTTTCACATTAAAATGGATACTTACCACGCTGCAAGTTGGTCCGATATTTCTTACTCCTCGTCAGAAGATGAGGACGAGTGTTACACTTGCTAAAAGTATTCACCCACCTTGGCATTTTTCCTATTTTGTTGCCTTACAACCTGGAATTACAATTGATTTGGGGGGTTCATTTGATTTACACAACATGCCTACAACTTTGAAGATGCAAAATATTTTGTATTGTGAAACAAACAAGAATTAGGACCAAAAAAAACAGAAAACTTGAGTGTGCATAACTATGTGAATTCAAATAGACTTCATTACAATTAAGAAGCAAAGCCGAGCAATACCATGGAAGAACTGAATCTCCATTCTTAGTGCTCTGCTTTTATACAGTTTTACCCTTACAGAACATCGTCACTCCACTGTATGAATCTTGTTGTCTTGCTTAGTTTCCATTCTCTTATTGGCTCAGACATTGGGGCATAGATTCTATTGGACACTCCTACTGCAGGTCTAATGGTGCCTATAACTGATTAGCTAATGTTCCTATCCAAAGGTCTTCACTAGTTCAGGTCGATGTTGTCTATGTATGATTAACCCATGTGTGTGTCCAGTAGCCTTCACAAGATCAGATATGGCCCAGACCAGTCCCATCTTGTGTTGGTCTACCTTGCCTCATCCACACGGATTCTGCTCAGATATGGCCCAGGTACACATCTTGTGTTGGTCTACCTTGCCTCATCCACACGGATTCTGCTCAGATATGGCCCAGGCCAGTCACATCTTGTTGGTCTACCTTGCCTCATCCACACGAATTCTGCTTACGTTCTATTTGTTTTTACATGTTTACATGGTGGTGGCAGCATCATGCAGTGGGGATGTATTTTCATTATCAGGGACTGGGAGAACTGTCAGAATTGAAGGAAAAGAGGGAAACCTGTTCCAGTCTTCTAGAGATTTGAGATTGGTACGGAGGTTCACCTTCCAGCAGGACAATGACCTTAAGCACACTGCTAAAGCAACACTCGAGTGGTTTAAGGGGAAACATTTAAATGTCTTGGAATGGCCCAGACCTCAATCCAATTGAGAATCTGTGGTAGGACTTAAAGATCGCTGTACACCAGCGGAACCGATCCAACTTGAAGGAGCTGGAGCAGTTTTGCCTTGAAGAATGGGAAAAAATCCCATTGGCTAGATGTGCCAAGCTTATGGAGACATACCACCCCAAGAGACTTGCAGATGTAATTGCTGCAAAATGTGGCTCTACAAAGTATTGACTTTGGAGGGGTGAATAATTATGCATGGTCAAGTTTTCAGTTTTTTTTAATGTTATTTCTTGTTTGTAAATATTTTTCAACTTCAAAGTGGTAGGCATGTTGTGTAAATCAAATGAAATAATCCCCACGCAAAATCTATTTTAATTCCAGGTTGTAAGGCAACAAAATAGGAAAAATGCCAAGGGGATGAATACTTTTGCAAGCCACTGTACATGTGGAGGTCTGAAAACGGATCAACTTTGATGTTGGAGTGAACTGTGACGGTCTCTTTAAAGGTATCTCATTTTTTGATCCGAATCTAAGCAGTTTCTCACCTGGAACTGGAAATGTATTTATGGAAACACACCATGTTAAGTTTTTGATGTACTTTAGTGTATCAGATAGGCTCATTGGTGAGATGGAGCTGTGTGACCTAGGGTACATCCCAAATGACACCCTATTCCCTATATAGTGCACTATTTTTGACCAGAGCACTATGGGAATAAGGAACAGCGTTCCATTTGGGATGTACCCTCGGTCACATATTAACTAGATAACAGGTGGAGTGTTCCAGTGGTCAGAACCATGAAATGAGCTCTTCAGAACTAACACAGTCAGGGGAAATCTAATCTGAGTGGTATGTGTGTGTGTGTATGTGTGTGTGAACAGCATGTGGTAAACTGATGAAGATCACTGGACCTGTGACAGTGAAGACCTCTGGTACACGGTTTGGAGCTTGGATGACTGATCCACAGGCCTCCCCTAGAAACAACCGGGTGAGTGGAGGGAGGACAGACCAACAGACAGAGACTGAAAGACAGACAGTTTCTCAGACCAGGGGGTTTGATCTAAACACAGACACAAGTATGATACCTCAGTTTCAAGGGTGTTTATTTAAACCAAAAAATAAAATAAACCGGTTTCCTCCAGGAGACCTCTTTCGGGTTACCACCTTCTGGCCCTCCGGGAATGCTGTCTCCTCTGGGGTAGAACACCGAGCCCCTTGGTTCTAGCAGACCGTGAGGACGTATATCCGGTAGCAACCTCTCACCTCTTCCAACCTCTCCCTTGGGCTGACCTCCTGGCAGCTTTATGGGCCCCTAGATTACTCTCCAGCCTCAATCAGCCTCGACAACACTCCCCCTGGTGGCTAAAGTGCCAAAATCCAGTATTTTGACCCTCCGTCAACCCTGTGTCACTTCTAGGAATATTTAACCCACTTAATCCCAAGATTTATCCTAAACTTAATCCCAAGATTTATCCTAAACTTAATCCCAAGATTTAACCTAAACTTAATCCCAGGATTTATCCTAAACTTAATCCCAAGATTTATCCTAAACTTAATCCCAAAATTTATCCTAAACTTAATCCCAAAATTTATCCTAAACTTAATCCCAAAATTTATCCTAAACTTAATCCCAAGATTTATCCTAAATTTGCACCATCATTGTATAACCCTAGTTATTTTGTTTCTTTGACAACGTCTGTCCCTCATTTTATGGTCAACACTTTTACGTGAACTGAATTCAACTCTTAATATGGTAAAACTATTTCTTTACAGAATATTTTTTTCTAAAGAAACATCTAATAGTTAAATAATAGCTTTAAAGCAGGTGTGCTGGTTTCACTCTTTTTTGTCCCTTGTCTGGTGTTTTGTGGTGGAAACTGAGTGGAACGAGCATTACACGTCAACCCTGTTACTAATAGATAGACAGACTAGAAATGTAAATTATATTTAAAAAAATTACGTGAAGATGGCATTCAATTGTCACTCCCTGTTGCATACAACACGCTTCCATTCCCCCTGTCACCAGGGAATTTATGGCTGATCCAAGATGAACCCTGTTACTTTATTTGATACTTAATATGGACTTATTACTATAGTATTTATTGTTATTTAACCTCTTGAGATAGGAAAACATGTTTTATGAAGTTTTATAACGTACATTTTATGACAGAATGTTGAAATTTGGTATAAAATAGTTACAGGACACTTCAAAAGGATTGGTGGAACGACCCATGTGCTATGTTGTGACTAATGTACGTACAGAGTAGACCGTTAAATTGCTAATGTTCTCTTGTACGTGTGTTCTAACCCAGGTCTGGTACATGGATAGCTACACCAACAACAAGATCGTCAAAGAGTACAAGTCCATAGCAGACTTTGTTTCCGGGGTCGAGTCTCGAACCTACAACCTGCCGTTCAAGTGGGCTGGGACCGACCACGTGGTGTACAATGGCTCTCTGTACTACAACAAGGTCCAGAGTAACATCGTGGTGTGTTACCGTTTCGAGACGGGGCGTGTGGTAACCCAGAGAGCCCTGGAGAACGCCGGCTTCCACAACGTCTACCCTTACACCTGGGGAGGCTTCTCCGACATAGACCTCATGGCCGACGAGCTGGGTCTGTGGGCCATCTACGCCACCAATCAGAACGCAGGAAACATCGTCATCAGCCAGCTCAACCCCGACACGCTACAGGTCCTTGGAACCTGGAACACGGAATATTCCAAACGGAACGCGGGGGAGTCCTTTATGATCTGCGGAACACTCTACATCACCAACTCTCACCTGACTGGTGCTAAGGTCTACTACGCATACTCCACCAAGACCTCCAGCTATGAGTACACAGACATCCCCTTCCATAACCAGTTCTTCCACATGTCCATGTTGGACTACAACGCCAGGGACCGGGCTCTGTACGGCTGGAACAATGGACACCAGGTTCTGTTCAACGTCACGTTGTTCCACATCATCAAGACAGAGGACGATTCCTGAGGAGGAAGAACATCTGGAACATTGATTAACATTCCTGGTGTTCTGGTGTTCCGTCAGTCATTGTGGGAGTTCTGTTGTTGGGTCTCTAAATGCTATTTTTTGCTCTCTTCTTTTGACAATCCATCTTCGGATCTATTGGCTTCCCTTTCAAATTTCTAATGCAAGAATTACTGAAGATGTTGGCCTCCGAACTCTGAACTGTCTCCCAATGTCATGACAGAGTCATGATATTCTCTGGTAGTCCTACCTAGCAACCCCAATTTTAAATCATCTGGCCCTCTAACGATGACATCATGCCCTGACAGTCTTCCTCATTTTCCTCTCTTTTGACACAAGCCTTTATTTTCACTTTCTCCCTTTCCCTTCAGCTCCTCTACACTGGACTCTATGAGAGATTGTCTGGGCTGGGTAACATGGCTCTGATTGGCTGGGCTGGGTAACATGCCTCTGATTGGCTGGGCTTAGGTAACATGCCTCTGATTGGCTGGGCTGGGTAACATGCCTCTGATTGGCTGGGCTTGGGTAACATGCCTCTGATTGGCTGGGCTTGGGTAACATGCCTCTGATTGGCTGGGCTTGGGTAACATGCCTCAGATTGGCTGGGCTTAGGTAACATGGCTCTGATTGGCTGGGCTTGGGTAACATGGCTCTGATTGGCTGGGCTTGGGTAACATGCCTCTGATTGGCTGGGCTTGGGTAACATGCCTCCTGATTGGCTGGGCTTGGGTAACATGCCTCTGATTGTCTGGGCTTGGGTAACATGGCTCTGATTGGCTGGGCTGAGTAACATGCCTCTGATTGGCTGGGCTTGGGTAACATGCCTCTGATTGGGTGGGCTTGGGTAACATGCCTCTGATTGGCTGGGCTTGGGTAACATGCCTCGGATTGGGTAACTTAGCTTTTGTATCCATTGCAACAGTATCAATAGGAGTATGCCTTATTCAGTGCAGTCTGTTCTGTAAGTCCATAGGATAACAGGTGTTCTGTCCTGCATGAATGTCTATGATAGCATGTCTAGCTGTCTGTGGCTTGCATCCCAAATGACACCCTAGGTCCCAAAGGGCTCTGGTCAAAAGTAGCACACTATATAGGGAGTAGGATTTCATTTTGGATGCAGCCTATGGCTGTCCTGATAGCATCGAAACTCTGTCTGTGAACTCTCTCGGCAACCATCTCTCTTTCCCACTGTAACACAATTAATGATTATTGTCTGATTATACTGTATAGGGATGAACAGGAAAATACACATTTATATACACAATTAGTGTTACATTATGGAAATAAAATGATTATTGTTTTTGATTAAGTTTTGATTTGCTCCGAATATTAGTTTGTGTTGGAACTGCAGCGATGCAATATCTTTATTTTGTAACTTGATGAGGAATCGATTGTATGTGATAACACATTACGCTAACAGTGATCTCTACGGGCCCTATTCCGACCTAAGATAAGTTGACTTAATACGGACTTAAGTCAAACAGCACCACTGGCCGTCTGCTAAAAAAACGTACAGTACATATTGTGTTGTTCTATCACACGTACAATGGTGTCAGAGGAATGGTGTCAGATGAATGGTGTCAGAGCAATGGTGTCAGAGCAATGGTGTCAGGTGAATGGTGTCAGGTGAATGGTGTCAGATAAATGGTGTCAGAGAAATGGTGTCAGGTGAATGGTGTCAGATAAATGGTGTCAGTGAATGGTGTCAGATAAATGGTGTCAGAGAAATGGTGTCAGATAAATGGTGTCAGAGAAATGGTGTCAGTGAAATGGTGTCAGGTGAATGGTGTCAGATAAATGGTGTCAGAGGAATGGTGTCAGATAAATGGTGTCAGAGAATGGTGTCAGAGAAATGGTGGCAGGTGAATGGTGTCAGATAAATGGTGTCAGAGATTGGTGTCAGAGAAATGGTGTCAGATGAATGGTGTCAGAGCAATGGTGTCAGAAAAATGATGCCAGAGCAATGATGTCAGAAAAATTATGTCAGAGCAATGATGTCAGAGAAATGATGTCAGAGGGTAAAAAAAACAGTGTTGGTTGCTGTAACATCTTTGTTGTTGTAATATCTACAACGGACGTGGCTGTTTCACTATTAAGGAGTCCAGCTTTAGTTCCATGTTTCAATGACTTAAGTCCAAGTCTCCAGTGTGAATCGGGCCACAAGAACATAATATATATTAGCATTTGTTAGTGATCTCTATCAGAACAAACTGAAGCGATTCTAATCAGAATTGCAGGAAAATAGCAGAGTAAATTAGCTCCTATGGTGATTACCACTCTATCAGGTCTGACCTGAGTGTTGTTGCCATGTGTGTGTGTGTGTGTGTGTGTGCGTGTGTGTGTGTGTGTGTGTGTGTGTGTGTGTGTGTGTGTGTGTGTGTGTGTGTGCAGACGACCATGCACCAAAGCACCCTGACCTCCCCACCAGTACCCCTCCCCACCAGTACCCCTCCCCACCAGAAGCCCCACCCACCAGCAGCTCCAGGGTGACGTTTTCCCTAGACCAGTGGTTCCCAACATTTTTTTTAACCGTACCACACCATAATATATACAATTCTGCGGCACAACTAAAACGTCCTTATTCATTTATTAAATGGTAATGACCTCCATCTCATCAGATGATTTTGACTGCAAATCATCTATTTTCTCTGATAACCGTTTTTATATATTAAGTAGGGTTTATGAAAAAATATTCATGATGGTTAATTTATCCCACGAATCTGCACCAGATTTTTTTATTATGGTAAAATACACTGCATTGTTGGTTGGATAGTAAAGACACGAAAGACATCTCTGATGTCTCTACTGAACCAGGATACCACATCTCTGATGTCTCTACTGAACCAGGATACCACATCTCTGATGTCTCTACTGAACCAGGATACCACATCTCTGAAGTCTCTACTGAACCAGGATACCACATCTCTGAAGTCTCTACTGAACCAGGATACCACATCTCTGAAGTCTCTACTGAACCAGGATACCACATCTCTGATGTCTCTACTGAACCAGGATACCACATCTCTGAAGTCTCTACTGAACCAGGATACCATACACACTGATCTCAGTCTCTACTGAACCAGGATACCACATCTCTGAAGTCTCTACTGAACCAGGATACCACATCTCTGATGTCTCTACTGAACCAGGATACCACATCTCTGAAGTCTCTACTGAACCAGGATACCACATCTCTGAAGTCTCTACTGAACCAGGATACCACATCTCTGAAGTCTCTACTGAACCAGGATACCACATCTCTGAAGTCTCTACTGAACCAGGATACCACATCTCTGAAGTATATACTGAACCAGAATACTGCTTCCTTGTGTCAGAGACTGGGGTTTGCTTCCCAGTCCTGGCTGACCATTTGTGATCTTTCTCCCCCTCTATATTCTACTGTCTGAATATAAAAATGACAGTTTTTTTTAATCTTCTCTGCTATTCAACAACAGGCCTTCCCTACAGTGGTATGGTTGAGAACACCAAGTGTCTTGTGATTAATGATGGAACAGCTGCTTCATTGCCATCTCACCCTGTACGTACAGCACTTTACATTGAACCGATCAATAGATGTGATTGATGTCTTACTAATGAGATTTTTATACCTTTATTTAACTAGGCAAGTCAGTTAAGAACAGATTCTTATTTTCAGTGACGGCTTAGGAACGGTGGGTTAACTGCCTCGTTCAGGGGCAGAACAACAGATTTCCACCTTGTTAGCACGGGGGATCCAATCTTGCATACTGTCCTCAGAGAATATTATCCCAAATGGCATCCTGTTCCCTCAATAGTGCACTACGTTTGACCAGAGCTGGTCCAGAGTAGTGCACTATACTGTATAGTGAATAGGGTGCATTTTTGTGTTGAAGACCTGGTCAGCAAACAGCTGATCTGTTGCTCTGGTCTGACGTCAATCTATCAATCAAATATATTTCTAAAGCCCTTTTTACATCAGCCGATGTCACAAAGTGCTTGTACAGAAACCCAGCATAAAATCCCAAACAGCAAGCAATGCAGGTGTAGAAGCACGGTGGCTAGGAACAACTCTGTAGAAAGGCAGGAACCTAGGAAGAAATCTAGAGAGGAACCAGGCTCTGAGGGGTGGCCAGTCCTCTGCTGGCTATGTCGGGTGGAGATTATAACAGAACATGGCCAAGATGTTCAAATGTTCATAGATGACCAACAGGAGATTAGAACAGAACATGGCCAAGATGTTCAAATGTTCATAGATGACCAACAGGAGATTAGAACAGAACATGGCCAAGATGTTCAAATGTTCATAGATGACCAACAGGAGATTAGAACAGAACATGGCCAAGATGTTCAAATGTTCAATGCTTATCAGTCACCAATTGTGCAAGTTCTCCCACTTAAAAATATGAGAGAGGCCTGTACTTTTCATCATAGGTACACCTCAACTATGACAGACAAAATGAGAGAAAAAAAATCTAGAAAATCACATTGTAGGATTTTTAATGAATTTATTTGGAAATTATGGTGGAAAATAAGTATTTGGCAAGATTTCTGGCTCTCACAGACCTGTAACTTCTTCTTTAAGAAGCTCCTCTGTCCTCCACTCGTTACCTGTATTAATGGCTCCTGTTTGAACTTGTTATCAGCATAAAAGACACCTGTCCACAACCTCAAACAGTCACACTCCAAACTCCACTATGGCCAAGACCAAAGAGCTGTCAAAGGACACCAGAAACAAAATTGTAGACCTGCAACAGGCTGGGAAGACTGAATCTGCAATAGGTAAGCAGCTTGGTTTGAAGAAATCAACTGTGGGAGCAATTATTAGGAAATGGAAGACATACAAGACCACTGATAATCTCCCTCGATCTGGGGCTTCGCGCAAGATCTCACCCAAAATCACATGGGGGGACCTAGTGAATGACCTGCAGAGAGCTGGGACCACAGTAACAAAGCCTCCCATGGTGTGGAGGCTGTGCTTTGGCAAAGTGGGTGGGGTTATATCCTGCCTGTTTGGACCTGTCCGGGGGAATCATCGGATGGGGCCACAGTGTCTCCTGACCCGTCCTGTCTCAGCCTCCAGTATGTATGCTGCAGTAGTTTATATGTCGGGGGGCTAGGGTCAGTTTGTTATATCTGGAGTATTTCTCCTGTCTTATACGATGTCCTGTGTGAATTTAAGTATGCCCTCTTTAATTCTCTTTCTTTCTTTCTCTCTCGGAGGAGGACCTGAGCCCTAGGACCATGCCTCAGGATTGCCTGGCCTGATGACTCCTTGCTGTCCCCAGTCCACCTGGCTGTGCTGCTGCTCCGGTTTCACCTGTTCTGCCTGCGGCTGTGGAACCTTGACCTGTTCACCGGACGTGCTACCTGTCCCAGACCTGCTGTTTTCAACTCTATAGAGACAGCAGGAGCGGTAGAGATACTCTCAATGATCGGCTATGAAAAGCCAACTGACATTTACTCCTGAGGTGCTGACCTGTTGCACCCTCGACATCTACTGTGATTATTATTATTTGACCATGCTGGTCATCTATGAACATTTGAACATCTTGGCCATGTTCTGTTATAATCTCCACCCGGCACAGCCAGAAGAGGACTGGCCACCCCTCATAGCCTGTTTCCTCTCTAGGTTTCTTCCTAGGTTTTGGCCTTCCATGGGAGTTTTTCCCTAGCCACCATGCCTCTACACCTGAATTGCTTGCTGTTTGGGGTTTTAGCCTGGGTTTCTGTACAGTACTTTGAGATATCAGCTGATGTAAGAAGGGCTTTATAAATAAATTGATTTGATTGTAACCAGTGCCTGTAATCTGGTTCAGGTTATTAATCAACCTACCAGGGTGTTTACAAACATTACAGGAACAAGATAATTATATGAATCGATCACATTTTTACTAATACTGTAGAACTTTGTTCTAAAGCTGTATCTGTACCCATTGGATGCAGTGATCACAGTATAGTGGCTATATCCAGGAAAGACAAAGTTCCAAAAGCTGGGCCTAAAATAGTATATAAGAGATCATACAAAATATTTTGCTGTGATTCTTATGTGGACAATGTCAAAAAATATTTGCTGGTCTGATGTGATTAATGAGGAGCATCCAATCACTGCACTTGATGAATTTATGAAATTGTTTCTTCAAATTATTGATAAACATGCACCTGTTAAGAAACTGACTGTTAGAACTGTGGATTGATGAGGAATGTAAAAACTGTATGGTTGAAGGAGATGGAGGCAAAAGGAGAGGCTAATAAGTCTGGCTGCACATCTGACTGACTTACTGCACATTGAGAAAGGATGTGACTAAACTCAACAAAAAGAAGAAGAACCTGTATTATGAAGATCAATGATATAAAGAATGATGGGAGAAAAACATTGGAGTACTTTAAATGAAATTATGGGCAGAAAGACAAATTCACCTCCATCTTTCACCCAATCAGATGGCTTATCCATCACAAACCATTTGATGTTGCCAATTATTTGAATGATAATATCATTGGCAAAGTGGACAAACTGAGGCAGGAAATGTCCACGACAAACAGTAAGCAATTATACTCATGTATAAAAAACAAATAATGAAAGAAAAGCAGTGCAAGTTTGAATTTTGTAAAGTGGGAGAGGTGGGAAAATTATTGTTAACGTTCAGTAATGACAAACCTCCTGACATTAACAACTTAGATGGAAAGCTACTGAGGATGGTAGCTTACTCTATAGCCAGTCCTATCTGTCATATCTTTAATCTCAACCTAGAGGAAAGTCTTTGTCCTCAGGCCTGGAGGGAAGCCAAAGTCATTCTGCTAAACAACAGTAGTAAAGCTGCCTTTACTACTTTTCTAACAGCAGACTTACCAGCTTGCTGCCAGCTCTTAGCAAACTGTTGAAAACATTGTGTTTGACCAAATAATTTCTCTGTAAACAAATTAACAACAGACTTTCAGCATTCTTATAGAGAGGCTCTCAACACGGATACAATTACTGATGGTTGGTTGAAAGAAATTTATAATAAGAAGATTGTGGGAGATGTACTGTTAGATTTCAATGCAGCCTTTGATATTATTGACCAAAAACTGTTGTTGAAAAAACTTAAATGCGATGGCTTTTCAACCTCAGCTCTGAATCCACAATATGGCAATCTATCTAATAGAACTCAAAGGGTTTCCTTTAATGGAAGCGTCACTAATGTCAAACATGTAAAGTGTGGTGTACCGCAGGGCAGCTCTCGAGGCCCTCTAGTCTTTTCTATTTTTACCAATGACCTGCCACTGGTAATAAACAAAGCATGTGTATCCATGTATGCTGATGATTCAACCATATACACATCAGCAAACACAGCTAATGCAGTAACTGAAACCCTTAACAAAGAGTTGCAGTCTGTTTTGGAATGGATGGCCAGTAATAAACTGGTCCTGAACATCTCTAAAACTAAGAGCATTGTAATTTGGTACAAATCATTCCTTAAGTGCTAGACCTTAAGTGCTAGACCTCAGCTGAACATGGTAATGAATGGCGTGGCTGCTGAAGAAGTTGAGGAGACTAAATTACTTGGCGTTACCTGAGATTGTAAACTGTCATGGTCAAAACGTATAGATTCAATGGTTGCAAAGATGGGGGAGGTCTAGCCGTGATAAAGAGATGCTCTGCTTTTTTGACACAACACTCCAAAAAGCTATTTCTGCAGGCTCTAGATTTGTATCATTTTGATTATGGTCCAGTTGTGTGGTCCAGTGCTGCAAGGAAAGACCTAGTTAAGGAGTGGGAGAAGGGGTTTGATCGCTTGATCTCAGGTAACGGAAATGTGGCATATTTTAAGGAACACTTTTAAAAAGACATATGTTCCCTGTAAGCTAAACAAGAAAATACAGTTAGAACCATCTTATATATTCACCTGTACTTAAATGAGGAACTGTCTGTGGAAAAAGCATTTGGCATTGATGAACTGCCTAATGAAGTTTTAAAATCCCCTAAATTAATTGAAATATATAATTTGCTCCAAATGTGTTTTGAGTACAGTATACTGACATCCACTTTGGTATAAATCTATAGGGAATCCCATTCTCAAATCTTCAAAGAAAAAATGACCAGAGAGTGTCACTGAACGAAAGAGGCATAAGTTTATTAAGTACGGCCTATAAAGTACGGTCATCTCAGTGCACGAGGCATCACTACAGACCCTGGTTCGATCCCAGGCTGTATCACAACCGGCCGTGATTGGTAGTCCCATAGGGCGGCGCACAATCGGCCCAGTGTCGTTAGGGTTTGGCTTGGGTAGGCCCTTCATTGTGAATAAGAATTTGTTTTTAACTGACTTGCCAAGTTAAATAAAAGTTTGAATAATTTATTTTTTTTTTTTCAGTCTTCCCTTCCTCCTCTTACTAAAACTACATATTGTGTACTAATCGTACTACGTACTATTTTGAACGTACTGTTTAGTAAACGTATGCAGTTATAAATAAAACATACTAGGCTCACGTATACTAAATGTGTTATCCAATTGCGTTGATTCTTTCGTTCATTTTGCACCTCCCCTTATCTGATTTATTAGCTCGTCAAACACGAGTGGGTCTGAAAATCTCTCTTCCTCAGCAAATTTGTTAATTAAGGTGAAATAATTATCCTCAACAGCAAATGACCTTTTTATTTATGGATCAAAACATTCTGGTGGAAGAACTAAATGTTTTTTCGTAAATCCAGAACCTGTATAGTTCATACCATTTGCACAAACTGTATACAGATTTTTCTATTGTGTTATTGACTTGTTTATTCCATGTGTAACTGTTGTTGTTTGTGTCGCACTGCTTTGCTTTATCTTGGCCAGGTTGCAGTTGTAAACGAGAACTTGTTCTCCCACTGGCCTACCTGGTTAAATACTAAATAAAAAAAATAGAAAAATATATCTTCTAGGTCGATACAACAGTCAGAAATAGATTATAGGAAGAGAAGTCTACTTTTGCACGTTTCATTGATTTCGAGAAAGCTTTTCATTTTATAAATAGGGATCTTTTAGCCTATAGTTTGTTAAAGACATGGGGGTTGATGGGAAATTTTATCACGCAACCCAGTCTCTTTACAAAGTACCAATTTGCTTGTGTGCGTGTTAATGAATATTGTACAGATTGGTTACCCTCCACCCTCAGGTGTAAAACAAGGAGACAAGGAGACACCTTATCACCTCCCTTTTTGGCCCGACAGTCTAGGGGGGATGGTAATGAGACCCTCAGGTGTAAAACAAGGAGACACTGTTACGGATCCCTCAGGTGTAAAACAAGGAGACACTGTTATGGATCCCTCAGGTGTAAAACAAGGAGACACTGTTACGGATCCCTCAGGTGTAAAACAAGGAGACACTGTTACGGATCCCTCAGGTGTAAAACAAGGAGACACTGTTACGGATCCCTCAGGTGTAAAACAAGGGAGACACTGTTATGGATCCCTCAGGTGTAAAACAAGGAGACACTGTTACGGATCCCTCAGGTGTAAAACAAGGAGACACTGTTACGGATCCCTCAGGTGTAAAACAAGGAGACACTGTTACGGATCCCTCAGGTGTAAAACAGGGAGACACTGTTACGGATCCCTCAGGTGTAAAACAAGGAGACACTGTTACGGATCCCTCAGGTGTAAAACAAGGAGACACTGTTACGGATCCCTCAGGTGTAAAACAAGGAGACACTGTTATGGATCCCTCAGGTGTAAAACAAGGAGACACTGTTACGGATCCCTCAGGTGTAAAACAAGGGAGACACTGTCATGGATCCCTCAGGTGTAAAACAAGGAGACACTGTTACGGATCCCTCAGGTGTAAAACAAGGAGACACTGTTATGGATCCCTCAGGTGTAAAACAAGGAGACACTGTTACGGATCCCTCAGGTGTAAAACAAGGAGACACTGTTACGGATCCCTCAGGTGTAAAACAAGGAGACACTGTTACGGATCCCTCAGGTGTAAAACAAGGAGACAAGGCTGTGCCGGGTGGAGATTATAACAGAACATGGCCAAGATGTTAATGATGTTAACAGAACATGTTGTTTTAAACAATCAATTGGTGCATAAGATGGAGACTCACAATCAACCAGACAAAAACACAGATTTTAGAAAACCAGGTACAAAGAGAAGTGGTTTCTTGCTTTTGTGAAGACCATTCTTGAGTTTACAAGCAATTATAAATATTTGGGTCTTTTTAATCTATGAACATATGACCTTTCTGTAGAGAACATCTGCCCTGGCCCGACTCAGCAAGTAGAGCTCTTGGGGGTAGTTCTGGGAAACTAATCCACTCCAAAATATTGGTTATGCTACGTATTCCAAACTGTATCAGACATGGAGTGTTCTGTTCTGGACTATTCAACAGGAGTGAGAGAGTGCAAAGAGGTATCTCCAAAAGTAAATCATTCTGGATTTATTTATCTGTATATGATATGTATAAATATGTGATACTGCTCTAGGGATATAATTATTGTTTGCTATTAGGTATAGATGTTATTTCAGCCTCCGTGCTATGCGTAATGTAGAGAACACTAGAAGAAGAACTATCACTGAATTACAGATAGTTTGTTTTTGTGTCAATTAATCCCATAAGGGATGTTATGCCAATTGGCGAGATGGACACAAAAATAAATATAATTCATACAGATGTCGCAAGGCTCCTCAGGTGGATGGACAGCTGGCCCCTGAGCTTGGCCCAAGACGAGCCAAACAGAGACAGAACCTTTGCCTACCTGGATGTGGGAGGCACCTGGAAGACAGCCCTTTGTAACCACACCTTCCCCAGTGTGTGTAAGCAATCCCTCGGTGAGACAGTCACTGAACCAAGTGTGTTAGTTGTCACCAAGTGAGACAGTCTCCTTCCCCAGTGTCTTAGTAGTCACCAAGTGAGGCAGTCTCCTACCCCAGTGTGTTAGTAGTCACCAGGTGAGACAGGTACCTACCCCTGTGTGTTAGTAGTCACCAGGTGAGACAGGTACCTACCCCAGTGTGTTAGTAGTCACCAGGTGAGACAGGTACCTACCCCAGTGTGTTAGTAGTCACCAGGTGAGACAGGTACCTACCCCAGTGTGTTAGTAGTCATCAGGTGAGACAGGTACCTACCCCAGTGTGTTAGTAGTCACCAGGTGAGACAGGTACCTACCCCAGTGTGTTAGTAGTCACCAGGTGAGACAGTCTCCTACCCAGTGTTAGTAGTCACCAGGTGAGACAGTCTCCTACCCCAGTGTGTTAGTAGTCACCAGGTGAGGCAGTCTCCTACCCCAGTGTGTTAGTAGTCACCAGGTGAGGCAGTCTCCTACCCCAGTGTGTTAGTAGTCACCAGGTGAGACAGTCTCCTACTCCAGTGTGTTAGTAGTCACCAGGTGAGACAGTCTCCTACCCCAGTGTGTTAGTAGTCACCAGGTGAGACAGTCTCCTACTCCAGTGTGTTAGTAGTCACCAGGTGAGACAGTCTCCTACCCCAGTGTGTTAGTAGTCACCAGGTGAGACAGGTACCTACCCCAGTGTATTCATGGTCACCAGGTGAGACAGTCTCCTACCCCAGTGTGTTAGTAGTCACCAGGTGAGACAGGTACCTACTCCAGTGTGTTAGTAGTCACCAGGTGAGACAGTCTCCTACCCCAGTGTGTTAGTAGTCACCAGGTGAGACAGTCTCCTACCCCAGTGTGTTAGTAGTCACCAGGTGAGACAGGTACCTACCCCAGTGTGTTAGTAGTCACCAGGAGAGACAGTCTCCTACCCCAGTGTGTTGGTAGTCACCAGGTGAGACAGGTACCTGCCCCAGTGTATTCATGGTCACCAGGGGAGACAGTCTCCTACCCCAGTGTGTTAGTAGTCACCAGGTGAGACAGGTACCTACTCCAGTGTGTTAGTAGTCACCAGGTGAGACAGTCTCCTACCCCAGTGTGTTAGTAGTCACCAAGTGAGACAGTCTCCTACCCCAGTGTGTTAGTAGTCACCAGGTGAGACAGTCTCCTACCCCAGTGTGTTAGTAGTCACCAGGTGAGACAGGTACCTACCCTAGTGTGTTAGTAGTCACCAGGTGAGACAGTCTCCTACCCCAGTGTGTTAGTAGTCACCAGGTGAGACAGGTACCTACCCCAGTGTGTTAGTAGTCACCAGGTGAGACAGGTACCTACCCCAGTGTGTTAGTAGTCAACAGGTGAGACAGGTACCTACCCCAGTGTATTCATGGTCACCAGGTGAGACAGTCTCCTACCCCAGTGTGTTAGTAGTCACCAGGTGAGACAGGTACCTACTCCAGTGTGTTAGTAGTCACCAGGTGAGACAGTCTCCTACCCCAGTGTGTTAGTAGTCACCAGGTGAGACAGTCTCCTACCCCAGTGTGTTAGTAGTCACCAGGTGAGACAGTCTCCTACCCCAGTGTGTTAGTAGTCACCAGGTGAGACAGTCTCCTACCCCAGTGTGTTAGTAGTCACCAGGTGAGACAGGTACCTACCCCTGTGTGTTAGTAGTCACCAGGTGAGACAGTCTCCTACCCCAGTGTGTTAGTAGTCACCAGGTGAGACAGGTACCTACCCCAGTGTGTTAGTAGTCACCAGGTGAGACAGTCACCGATCCCTGTGCAGTGCCATAATCCTATTGGTTGGTTCCCCCATAGCCGTCCCGCCCACGGCCCCATCCCACACCCCGAGGAGTGTACACAGGAGGAGGAGGACGAGGAGTTCAGTTTTTGGAACAGCCCTTGGTTCTGGTTGCCCTTCAGAGGGTACTGCTACAGCTTCGTCACTAACCACGTGGAGTGGGCCGATGCCTCCGTCAGATGTATAAGCAAAGGTAGGAGCCTCAAAACCAAGGGTGTTATTTCTGATAAGTGGACGTGGCAGGAGAGAGGAGACTATAGGCCACGTAACACATTTCATTCAGAACTCTTCCGGGTACATTTATATTTAATATCCCAGATTTGATAGCAAGCTTCATCTTACATGCAAGGGCATAGCGCTAAGTGGTCCCTACACTATTCCCTACATAGTGCACTAATTTTGACCAAGGCCCTCCTATAAAAGGGTGCCATTTTGGACGGGGCCCATCTCCCATTCTCTTCCCAAGTGTGTACTCGTTTACTGGATTGGGTAAGAAATGGGATAGGACACAGGCTGCTACACCTATCCAATGTCTCTAAATTAGACAGGCCACACATCTGTAGGAAAGACAGACCATACATCTGCAGTAAAGACGAGGGTGAGACAGACCATACATCTACAGGAAAGACGAGGGTGAGACAGACCATACATCTGCAGGATAGACGAGGGTGAGACAGACCATACATCTGTAGGATAAGACGAGGGTGAGACTGACCACACATCTGTAGGATAAGACGAGGGTGAGACTGACCATACATCTGTAGGATAAGACGAGGGTGAGAGGGGAGCACCATGGCTCTATAACAATATCCACACGACTTTCATTCTTACTCCATAGTGTAGTGCACATATGTACGTCAACTATAGGAAATGAAGGCCTTTGGACTTGTTAATTAATAATCCTCTCTGTTCCACCTCCAGTTCTACCAAAAACACCACCAACACATGGATGAGTCACTCAACCAACCAACCAATCAATCAATCAGTCAATTAACCAATCAGTCATATCAGTCAAACAATCATAGCCATACTGTAATATTTATCCCTGTGATCCTGCAGTGTCTCTGAAGGGAGGTCAGAGGAGTGTGTATTCAGGCCTGGTAGTGGTGGTGGTGCTGGTTACCATGTGTCTGTTGGGCCTCACAGCCTTAAAAGGCTCCTCAAGACTGGCCATCCCCTGCCCTCCTTCACCAACCCCCTGGACTTCAGCGCAGGCCGGAGAGCCTTTGACAACCCCCTGGACTTCAGCGCAGGCCGGAGAGCCTTCACCAACCCCCTGGACTTCAGCGCAGGCCGGAGAGCCTTCACCAACCCCCTAGACTTCAGCGCAGGCCGTAGAGCCTTTGACAACCCCCTGGACTTCAGCGCAGGCCGGAGAGCCTTTGACAACCCCCTGGACTTCAGCGCAGGCCGGAGAGCCTTTGACAACCCCCTGGACTTCAGCGCAGGCCGGAGAGCCTTTGACAAGCCCCTGGACTTCAGCGCAGGCCGGAGAGCCTTTGACAACCCCCTGGACTTCAGCGCAGGCCGGAGAGCCTTTGACAAGCCCCTCTACACGGAGCCTGTGATCGAGGTCGATATGGTCACTTAAATATTTAGTCTTTTGCCCATTCAACCCTCTGAATGGCACACATACACATCACTACATGGATGTGGATACTGCTTTGAAGCTAATTTTCTGCAGCATTTAGTAAAGGTTCAATCAATACACGTTGAAGATTTAATTCCTGTGCCGTTTGTAACAACGCTGGTAGGTTGACTTTAGGTGAGGCTGTTGAACCTGTAGCCATACAGGTTGACTGATAGCCTGAACCACATTGCAGGCACTCGTTACGGTTTCAAGCTTTTTCTTGAGCGGGCAGCTTGACGAAAGCCAGTCAATAGTTAAATCACCCATAAAATATACCTCTGTTGATATCACATACTTTATTAAGCATTTCACACATATTATCCAGATACTGACTGTTAGCACTTGGTCTGTAGCAGCTTCCCACCAGAATGGGCTTTAGGTGAGGCAGATGAACCTGTAGCCATATTACTTCAACTGTATTTAACATGATATCCTCTCTAAGCTTTACATGAATGTGGTTCTGAATATAAACAGCAACACCTCCGCTATTGGAATTTCTATATTTTCTGTTGAACTTATAACCTTGTATTCCTACCACTGTAACATCAAAGGTATAATCTGAGTTTTAGAGACATTCATATACTGACATGTCATCTGTTACTAGTAAATTATTGGTTTCATGAACCTTGTTTCTTAAGCTACATATATTAACGTGGGCTATTTCGAGCACTTTTCTTCTGGGATGATTACTTGTTTTCATTGCTTTAATGGGAGGCTCAGCAGAAGTAGACATGCTCGTGTTATTTATGTTAGTGGAGGGTGAGCTGCTCACAGTGGACTTCCTAGTAGGGCACACTGGCTTAGTGCTAACAGTAGAACTTTGGTTCATTGACACATGATTACTGCAAACAGTAGCTGTAGGATCAGCAGAGGGTTTCAGGGCAGGCATCCGTCCACTACAAGATGGAGGAGAAGCAGATAGAGACGACTTCCTCGGCAGGTAAGTCCCAGGTAGCACAGCCCATTAAAATAGGGACAGGTGACCAGTCCCAGGTAGCACAGCCCATTAAAATAGGGACAGGTGACCAGTCCCAGGTAGCACAGCCCATTAAAATAGGGACAGGTGACCAGTCCCAGGTAGCACAGCCCATTAAAATAGGGACAGGTGACCAGTCCCAGGTAGCACAGCCCATTAAAATAGGGACAGGTGACCAGTTCCAGGTAGCACAGCCCATTAAAATAGGGACAGGTGACCAGTTCCAGGTAGCACAGCCCATTAAAATAGGGACAGGTGACCAGTCCCAGGTAGCACAGCCCATTAAAATAGGGACAGGTCACCAGTCCCAGGTAGCACAGCCCATTAAAATAGGGACAGGTAACCAGTCCCAGGTAGCACAGCAAATTAAAATAGGGACAGATGACCAGTCCCAGGTAGCACAGCCCATTAAAATAGGGACAGGTGACCAGTCCCAGGTAGCACAGCCCATTAAAATAGGGACAGATGACCAGTCCCAGGTAGCACAGCCCATTAAAATAGGGACAGATGACCAGTCCCAGGTAGCACAGCCCATTAAAATAGGGACAGGTGACAAGTCCCAGGTAGCACAGCCCATTAAAATAGGGACAGGTGACCAGTCCCAGGTAGCACAGCCCATTAAAATAGGGACAGGTGACCAGTCCCAGGTAGCACAGCCCATTAAAATAGGGACAGGTGACCAGTCCCAGGTAGCACAGCCCATTAAAATAGGGACAGATGACCAGTCCCAGGTAGCACAGCCCATTAAAATAGGGACAGGTGACCAGTCCCAGGTAGCACAGCCCATTAATATAGGGACAGGTGACCAGTCCCAGGTAGCACAGCCCATTAAAATAGGGACAGATGACCAGTCCCAGGTAGCACAGCCCATTAAAATAGGGACAGATGACCAGTCCCAGGTAGCACAGCCCATTAAAATAGGGACAGGTGACCAGTCCCAGGTAGCACAGCCCATTAAAATAGGGACAGATGACCAGTCCCAGGTAGCACAGCCCATTAAAATAGGGACAGGTGACCAGTCCCAGGTAGCACAGCCCATTAAAATAGGGACAGATGACCAGTCCCAGGTAGCACAGCCCATTAAAATAGGGACAGGTGACCAGTCCCAGTCCATTAAAATAGGGACAGGTGACCAGCACAGCCCATTAAAATAGGGACAGATGACCAGTCCCAGGTAGCACAGCCCATTAAAATAGGGACAGATGACCAGTCCCAGGTAGCACAGCCCATTAAAATAGGGACAGATGACCAGTCCCAGGTAGCACAGCCCATTAAAATAGGGACAGATGACCAGTCCCAGGTAGCACAGCCCATTAAAATAGGGACAGATGACCAGTCCCAGGTAGCACAGCCCATTAAAATAGGGACAGATGACCAGTCCCAGGTAGCACAGCCCATTAAAATAGGGACAGATGACCAGTCCCAGGTAGCACAGCCCATTAAAATAGGGACAGATGACCAGTCCCAGGTAGCACAGCCCATTAAAATAGGGACAGATGACCAGTCCCAGTAGCACAGCCCATTAAAATAGGGACAGATGACAGCCCATTAAAATAGGGACAGATGACCAGTCCCAGGTAGCACAGCCCATTAAAATAGGGACAGATGACCAGTCCCAGGTAGCACAGCCCATTAAAATAGGGACAGATGACCAGTCCCAGGTAGCACAGCCCATTAAAATAGGGACAGATGACCAGTCCCAGGTAGCACAGCCCATTAAAATAGGGACAGGTGACCAGTCCCAGGTAGCACAGCCCATTAAAATAGGGACAGGTGACCAGTCCCAGGTAGCACAGCCCATTAAAATAGGGACAGGTGACCAGTCCCAGGTAGCACAGCCCATTAAAATAGGGACAGATGACCAGTCCCAGGTAGCACAGCCCATTAAAATAGGGACAGGTGACCAGTCCCAGGTAGCACAGCCCATTAAAATAGGGACAGATGACCAGTCCCAGGTAGCACAGCCCATTAAAATAGGGACAGATGACCAGTCCCAGGTAGCACAGCCCATTAAAATAGGGACAGGTGACCAGTCCCAGGTAGCACAGCCCATTAAAATAGGGACAGATGACCAGTCCCAGGTAGCACAGCCCATTAAAATAGGGACAGATGACCAGTCCCAGGTAGCACAGCCCATTAAAATAGGGACAGGTGACCAGTCCCAGGTAGCACAGCCCATTAAAATAGGGACAGGTGACCAGTCCCAGGTAGCACAGCCCATTAAAATAGGGACAGGTGACCAGTCCCAGGTAGCACAGCCCATTAAAATAGGGACAGATGACCAGTCCCAGGTAGCACAGCCCATTAAAATAGGGACAGATGACCAGTCCCAGGTAGCACAGCCCATTAAAATAGGGACAGATGACCAGTCCCAGGTAGCACAGCCCATTAAAATAGGGACAGATGACCAGTCCCAGGTAGCACAGCCCATTAAAATAGGGACAGATGACCAGTCCCAGGTAGCACAGCCCATTAAAATAGGGACAGATGACCAGTCCCAGGTAGCACAGCCCATTAAAATAGGGACAGATGACCAGTCCCAGGCCCATTAAAATAGGGACAGGTGACCACAGGCCCATTAAAATAGGGACAGGTGACCAGTCCCAGGTAGCACAGCCCATTAAAATAGGGACAGATGACCAGTCCCAGGTAGCACAGCCCATTAAAATAGGGACAGATGACCAGTCCCAGGTAGCACAGCCCATTAAAATATGGACAGATGACCAGTCCCAGGTAGCACAGCCCATTAAAATAGGGACAGATGACCAGTCCCAGGTAGCACAGCCCATTAAAATAGGGACAGGTGACCAGTCCCAGGTAGCACAGCCCATTAAAATATGGACAGATGACCAGTCCCAGGTAGCACAGCCCATTAAAATAGGGACAGGTGACCAGTCCCAGGTAGCACAGCCCATTAAAATAGGGACAGGTGACCAGTCCCAGGTAGCACAGCCAGGTAGCACAGCCCTATTAAAATAGGGACAGATGACCAGTCCCAGGCACAGCCCATTAAAATAGGGACAGATGACCAGTCCCAGGTAGCCCATTAAAATAGGGACAGATGACCAGTCCCAGGTAGCACAGCCCATTAAAATAGGGACAGATGACCAGTCCCAGGTAGCACAGCCCATTAAAATAGGGACAGATGACCAGTCCCAGGTAGCACAGCCCATTAAAATAGGGACAGATGACCAGTCCCAGGTAGCACAGCCCATTAAAATAGGGACAGATGAAAGTCCCAGGTAGCACAGCCCATTAAAATAGGGACAGATGACCAGTCCCAGGTAGCACAGCCCATTAAAATAGGGACAGGTGACCAGTCCCAGGTAGCACAGCCCATTAAAATAGGGACAGGTGACCAGTCCCAGGTAGCACAGCCCATTAAAATAGGGACAGGTGACCAGTCCCAGGTAGCACAGCCCATTAAAATAGGGACAGGTGACCAGTCCCAGGTAGCACAGCCCATTAAAATAGGGACAGGTGACCAGTCCCAGGTAGCACAGCCCATTAAAATAGGGACAGATGACCAGTCCCAGGTAGCACAGCCCATTAAAATAGGGACAGATGACCAGTCCCAGGTAGCACAGCCCATTAAAATAGGGACAGATGACCAGTCCCAGGTAGGGCACAGTCCCCATTAAAATAGGGACAGATGACCAGTCCCAGGTAGCACAGCCCATTAAAATAGGGACAGGTGACCAGTCCCAGGGTAGGGCACAGCCCATTAAAATAGGGACAGATGACCAGTCCCAGGTAGCACAGCCCATTAAAATAGGGACAGATGACCAGTCCCAGGTAGCACAGCCCATTAAAATAGGGACAGGTGACCAGTCCCAGGTAGCACAGCCCATTAAAATAGGGACAGATGACCAGTCCCAGGTAGCACAGCCCATTAAAATAGGGACAGATGACCAGTCCCAGGTAGCACAGCCCATTAAAATAGGGACAGGTGACCAGTCCCAGGTAGCACAGCCCATTAAAATAGGGACAGGTGACCAGTCCCAGGTAGCACAGCCCATTAAAATAGGGACAGGTGACCAGTCCCAGGTAGCACAGCCCATTAAAATAGGGACAGGTGACCAGTCCCAGGTAGCACAGCCCATTAAAATAGGGACAGATGACCAGTCCCAGGTAGCACAGCCCATTAAAATAGGGACAGATGACCAGTCCCAGGTAGCACAGTCCCCCATTAAAATAGGGACAGATGACCAGTCCCAGGTAGCACAGCCCATTAAAATAGGGACAGATGACCAGTCCCAGGTAGCACAGCCCATTAAAATAGGGACAGATGACCAGTCCCAGGTAGCACAGCCCATTAAAATAGGGACAGATGACCAGTCCCAGGTAGCACAGCCCATTAAAATAGGGACAGATGACCAGTCCCAGGTAGCACAGCCCATTAAAATAGGGACAGGTGACCAGTCCCAGGTAGCACAGCCCATTAAAATAGGGACAGGTGACCAGTCCCAGGTAGCACAGCCCATTAAAATAGGGACAGGTGACCAGTCCCAGGTAGCACAGCCCATTAAAATAGGGACAGGTGACCAGTCCCAGGTAGCACAGCCCATTAAAATAGGGACAGGTGACCAGTCCCAGGTAGCACAGCCCATTAAAAAGGGACATAGGCACAGCCCATTAAAATAGGGACAGGTGACCAGTCCCAGGTAGCACAGCCCATTAAAATAGGGACAGATGACCAGTCCCAGGTAGCACAGCCCATTAAAATAGGGACAGATGACCAGTCCCAGGTAGCACAGCCCATTAAAATAGGGACAGATGACCAGTCCCAGGTAGCACAGCCCATTAAAATAGGGACAGCCCATTAAAATGACCAGTCCCAGGTAGCACAGCCCATTAAAATAGGGACAGGTGACCAGTCCCAGGTAGCACAGCCCATTAAAATAGGGACAGGTGACCAGTCCCAGGTAGCACAGCCCATTAAAATAGGGACAGGTGACCAGTCCCAGGTAGCACAGCCCATTAAAATAGGGACAGGTGACCAGTCCCAGGTAGCACAGCCCATTAAAATAGGGACAGGTGACCAGTCCCAGGTAGCACAGCCCATTAAAATAGGGACAGATGACCAGTCCCAGGTAGCACAGCCCATTAAAATAGGGACAGGTGACCAGTCCCAGGTAGCACAGCCCATTAAAATAGGGACAGGTGACCAGTCCCAGGTAGCACAGCCCATTAAAATAGGGACAGATGACCAGTCCCAGGTAGCACAGCCCATTAAAATAGGGACAGGTGACCAGTCCCAGGTAGCACAGCCCATTAAAATAGGGACAGGTGACCAGTCCCAGGTAGCACAGCCCATTAAAATAGGGACATGACCAGTCCCAGGTAGCACAGCCCATTAAAATAGGGACAGATGACCAGTCCCAGGTAGCACAGCCCATTAAAATAGGGACAGGTGACCAGTCCCAGGTAGCACAGCCCATTAAAATAGGGACAGATGACCAGTCCCAGGTAGCACAGCCCATTAAAATAGGGACAGGTGACCAGTCCCAGGTAGCACAGCCCATTAAAATAGGGACAGGTGACCAGTCCCAGGTAGCACAGCCCATTAAAATAGGGACAGGTGACCAGTCCCAGGTAGCACAGCCCATTAAAATAGGGACAGGTGACCAGTCCCAGGTAGCACAGCCCATTAAAATAGGGACAGGTGACCAGTCCCAGGTAGCACAGCCCATTAAAATAGGGACAGGTGACCAGTCCCAGGTAGCACAGCCCATTAAAATAGGGACAGGTGACCAGTCCCAGGTAGCACAGCCCATTAAAATAGGGACAGGTGACCAGTCCCAGGTAGCACAGCCCATTAAAATAGGGACAGGTGACCAGTCCCAGGTAGCACAGCCCATTAAAATAGGGACAGGTGACCAGTCCCAGGTAGCACAGCCCATTAAAATAGGGACAGGTGACCAGTCCCAGGTAGCACAGCCCATTACAATAGGGACAGGTGACCAGTCCCAGGACCAGGTGACCAGTCCCAGGTAGCACAGCCCATTAAAATAGGGACAGGTGACCAGTCCCAGGTAGCACAGCCCATTAAAATAGGGACAGGTGACCAGTCCCAGGTAGCACAGCCCATTAAAATAGGGACAGGTGACCAGTCCCAGGTAGCACAGCCCATTAAAATAGGGACAGGTGACCAGTCCCAGGTAGCACAGCCCATTAAAATAGGGACAGGTGACCAGTCCCAGGTAGCACAGCCCATTAAAATAGGGACAGGTGACCAGTCCCAGGTAGCACAGCCCATTAAAATAGGGACAGGTGACCAGTCCCAGGTAGCACAGCCCATTAAAATAGGGACAGGTGACCAGTCCCAGGTAGCACAGCCCATTAAAATAGGGACAGGTGACCAGTCCCAGGTAGCACAGCCCATTAAAATAGGGACAGGTGACCAGTCCCAGGTAGCACAGCCCATTAAAATAGGGACAGGTGACCAGTCCCAGGTAGCACAGCCCATTAAAATAGGGACAGGTGACCAGTCCCAGGTAGCACAGCCCATTAAAATAGGGACAGGTGACAGCCCATTAAAATAGGGACAGGTGACCAGTCCCAGGTAGCACAGCCCATTAAAATAGGGACAGGTGACCAGTCCCAGGTAGCACAGCCCATTAAAATAGGGACAGATGACCAGTCCCAGGTAGCACAGCCCATTAAAATAGGGACAGGTGACCAGTCCCAGGTAGCACAGCCCATTAAAATAGGGACAGATGACCAGTCCCAGGTAGCACAGCCCATTAAAATAGGGACAGGTGACCAGTCCCAGGTAGCACAGCCCATTAAAATAGGGACAGGTGACCAGTCCCAGGTAGCACAGCCCATTAAAATAGGGACAGGTGACCAGTCCCAGGTAGCACAGCCCATTAAAATAGGGACAGGTGACCAGTCCCAGGTAGCACAGCCCATTAAAATAGGGACAGGTGACCAGTCCCAGGTAGCACAGCCCATTAAAATAGGGACAGGTGACCAGTCCCAGGTAGCACAGCCCATTAAAATAGGGACAGATGACCAGTCCCAGGTAGCACAACCCATTAAAATAGGGACAGGTGACCAGTCCAGGTAGCACAGCCCATTAAAATAGGGACAGGTGACCAGTCCCAGGTAGCACAGCCCATTAAAATAGGGACAGATGACCAGTCCCAGGTAGCACAGCCCATTAAAATAGGGACAGGTGACCAGTCCCAGGTATCACATGCCCATTAAAATAGACATCAGATGACAGGTGACCAGTCCCAGGTAGCACAGCCCATTAAAATAGGGACAGGTGACCAGTCCCAGGTAGACACAGCCCATTAATATAGGGACAGGTGACCAGTCCCAGGTAGCACAGCCCATTAAAATAGGGACAGGTGACCAGTCCATTCAGGTAGCACATTGCCCATTAATATAGGGACAGGTGACCAGTCCCAGGTAGCACAGCCCATTAAAATAGGGACAGGTGACCAGTCCCAGGTAGCACAGCCCATTAAAATAGGGACAGGTGACCAGTCCCAGGTAGCACAGCCCATTTGATTGGAGGATACATTCTTCAGGCCCAAGATGAGTCCAGCAACAGGATTTTCCCCCGCAACAGTTTCCTGTGTGACATCAAGAATGTCCACCAACCCAAAGGACATCCAGCCAACTTGACACAACTGTGGGGAAGCATTGGAGTCCACATGGGCCGGCATCCCTGTTGAATGCTTATACCTATAACTGTATGTGTGGGGTACAGAGATGAGGTAGTCATTCAAAAATAAAATCATTATTATTGCACACAGAGTGAGTCCATGCAACGTATGTGACTTGTTAAGTAAAAATGTTAGTCCTGAACTTATTTAGGCTTGCCATTACAAAAATGGGTTGAATACTTATTGACACAATAATATTGACAACAAAAAAAAACAACATACATTGACATCGTGTCGGCCTGTGTCAAAAGAATCTTTATTTAATCCAGTTTAAATTCAGGCTGTAAGAACAAAATGTGGAAAGATCAACGGGTTTATGAATAGTTTCTGAAGACTCTGTTAATTGTTAACGACTTAATTGGACATTTGCTAATAACAAAACTTTAAATGTCAACTGTACTTTTTAATTTGCTGTATTTTTGCATTGTCTTTCTGTATGGTCACGAGACGTTGACAAATAATTGAACGCAACAAAACGAGCAGTTTCAAAGTAACACATATAAAACGTAACCAGGTACGTACAAAGACATGACATGAGGTATCAGATGCTAATCTGAACAGGACTCTGGGTAAAAAAAAACAAGGCTTCCATCCATTCACTGTGGAATGTAATACAATACATTTGAAAAAACAACATTGAACCTGAATTAAGTAAGTGCATCGTGTGGATAGAAACAAATCCCTACATCCAGAACAAGAACACGTGCACTGTATAATTCATTGTATAAAACAAAAAAACTAAAATTGTATTTCATTCCCAATAGAACTAATTAATTGCTTCTCTCTAACATGACTACAAGAACTGAGTACATGATTTCATTGAGAACCCCCCCCCACCCACCCCCCCAAAAAAAGTAAAACGTACAGTTTGTAATGAGATGGCAGGTAGAATATATTGAGGTCTGTAATGGCCGATTGAATTAGTTACAAATTGATTCTAATGTGTAACAGGCAGTGTTGACCAGGACATCAGATGTAACAGGCAGTGGTGACCAGGACATCAGATGTAACAGGCAGTATTGACCAGGACATCAGATGTAACAGGTAGTATTGACCAGGACATCAGATGTAACAGGCAGTATTGACCAGGACATCAGATGTAACAGGTAGTATTGACCAGGACATCAGATGTAACAGGACATCAGATGTATTGACCAGGACATCAGATGTAACAGGCAGTATTGACCAGGACATCAGATGTAACAGGCAGTATTGACCAGGACATCAGATGTAAGGTAGTATTGACCAGGACATCAGATGTGGTGACCAGGACATCAGATGTAACAGGCAGTATTGACCAGGACATCAGATGTAACAGGCCAGTATTGACCAGGACATCAGATGTAACAGGTAGTATTGACCAGGACATCAGATGTAACAGGACATCAGATGTTGACCAGGACATCAGATGTAACAGTGACCAGGACATCAGATGTAACAGGTAGTATTGACCAGGACATCAGATGTAACAGGCAGTATTGACCAGGACATCAGATGTAACAGGCAGTATTGACCAGGACATCAGATGTAACAGGCCGTGTTGACCAGGACATCATGATGTGACCAGGACATCAGATGTAACAGGCAGTATTGACCAGGACATCAGATGTAACAGGCAGTATTGACCAGGACATCAGATGTAACAGGCAGTATTGACCAGGACATCAGATGTAACAGGCAGTATTGACCAGGACATCAGATGTAACAGGCCGTGTTGACCAGGACATCAGATGTAACAGGCAGTATTGACCAGGACATCAGATGTAACAGGCAGTATTGACCAGGACATCAGATGTAACAGGCCGTATTGACCAGGACATCAGATGTAACAGGCAGTGTTGACCAGGACATCAGACAATATTGTCACAGAATTGAATGAATTGCAGATGGTGGGATTCTGTATAGTGCTTTGAGAAGTATATTGGATTAGGATGGACCAGCCTCTGCGTCTGTTTGTTCTGACTTCATCATAGAACGTAGAAAGGAGGGGATACCTTGTCAGTTGTACGACCGAATGCATTCAACTGAAGTGTTTCCTCCGCATTTGAATCAGAGAGGTGCTGGGGGGGGGGGGCTGCCATAATCGACATCCACGTCTTCGGCACCCGGGGAACAGTGGGTTATAACTGCCTTGTTCAGAGGCGATTTTTACCTTGTCATCTCAGGGATTCGATCCAGCAACCTTTCGGTTACTGGCCCAACACTATAATATATTAAACACATGTAGGTAACACTTTCACACTCCTTCTGACATCAAAATAATAGTTATTTTCCCAATATACAATCTGGCACAGAGATACAAACTGTAGAAATGATTTATAGACACATATATATAAAAAACTGTTTTATTTGGGCTGTAGAAGGAGACACGGCAATATGACAGCATCCACAGTGGGGAGACTTCCTGCTTACAGACGTCAACAGTAATTCAAGACTGCGCACTGTTGGGGTTTTCCCCCCCAACAATCACCCCCTGTTTCCCTAGAGCCACGCAAAGGGAGGAAAGAGATTGGTTGATGTAAAGTAATGCCTGCCTATGGCGGTGTGCCACGTCACGGACTGTGCAGTTGACGGCTATGTCGTATGACGCGGTTATAGCTGACAGTACCTATTTCAGGCGTGGTGAGGCCTGGCACACGTCTGCAATGTCGTCGGGCAGGAACGTGACCATTATCATTAGGAAGTCTTGGCCAATGCTGTTGCTGGCTGTTGTTGTTTTCTGTGTCCCCAGCTGTGTGCGATGACATTACGGTTCAGACAAAGTGGGCCTCGCCGGGGAGCGCTGGGTTTGGGCCGGGGTCTCAGTCTTTGGTCCAGCGGTTTGGCCTCAGTGGGGCTGAGGTCCTCTGGGCTGCTGGGGGGAGGGGACCGGGGGGGTAGAAGGTCAGCGGAGGTCTCAACCTCAGGGTCAACACTAACAGAGCTGTCCACTGAGTCCTGTGGACAGTGTATGGGGAGGTTTGAGGTCGGAAGGGTGGAGGTGGTAACCATAGGAATGGTGGAGGAATGGGAGGAAGCGAGGAGGAGGAGAGCAGTAGGAGAAGTCGGGGAAGAGGTTTTAACAGTAGGAGAAGAGGTTTTAACAGTGGGAGTGGTCGAGGAAGAGGTTTTAACAGTAGGAGAAGAGGTTTTAACAGTAGGAGAAGAGGTTTTAACAGTAGGAGTGGTCGAGGAAGAGGTTTTAACAGTGGGAGAGGTCAGGGAAGAGGTTTTAACAGTAGGAGTGGTCGAGGAAGAGGTTTTAACAGTGGGAGAGGTCAGGGAAGAGGTTTTAACAGTGGGAGAGGTCAGGGAAGAGGTTTTAACAGTAGGAGAGGTTAGGGAAGAGGTTTTAACAGTAGGAGTTGGGGACATATTGATGGGGCTAGTGGTACCAGAGGTACTTGATGATGGCCAGCCTCTCGTGGCTGAAGAACCACCAGGAGGCTTGTAGAAGGTTCCGGGCGGAGGCTGCAGGTTCCTTGGTTGTCTGAACGCTATGGGGGAGTTGGTAGAGGTTCTAGTCTCCCCACCACCTCCAGCAGCAGAGTTAGGCCTGTCCTTTGTCTCCTCTCTGTCTCTTCTGGACGCCTGGCCAGCCTTCCCCGACAACGTGTAAGGGCTGTTGGGGAATATGGTGCCGACACTTCCACTGGATGGGAGAGCAGAGGTCGTCGGCTCAGATACGGATGGTTGTGTCGGCATCGTCGGCTGCTTCCCTGTCGGCTGCTTCCCTGTCGGCTGCTTCCCTGTCGGCTGCGTCCCGGGGCCAGCACCGGCAGGTGGTAAATTAGCCATGATCATGGCGGTGCGCGGCGTGACATCGTAGTGTTTGTACTTCCTGTCCCAGGTCCTACGCTGCACGGCCTGGGGATTGAAGGGTGTGATAAAGTAGGTACTGACCCTTGACCCCTCACCGATCCGAGGCGTTTCCTTCTCCGGCTCGGCCGACTCCGTGATGGAGTCAGCGGTGGGATCCAACATGGCGGCGTCGTTGGTGTTCTGGTTGTTCCTCTCAACGACCTGAGAGATGAGAGTGTACTTTATTAATATTAAAGGAAATACGGTTTATCATACTGACAGCCACAGAAATGTAAAAGAGCAATACTACACAACATTAAAAACCATCACAAGACAATTCCAGTATATTTTCCTAAAAAAACCTATTAAAGTGATGGGTGTTGACCTGGGGGGGGGTGGGGAGGGGCAGGCGCTCCAAGGGCATGCTGATTGGTCGGAACAGTATTCTCGAGCGCTGGGAGCGAAGTTGGACCCGAGGGGCCGTAGAGGAGGTAGAGGAGGACAGATTGATGCTGGGACGGCCAAACACAAGGGTAGACCTCTGCACCTATGGGACAAAACAGACAGAAATGAGCTTCGCTGCTGATTCCTAACTCTGACACTTTAGCAATGACGTTGAACCTGTTGATGTTGCAATGATGATTAATATGCACTGTCCCTCTGTCAAATACATTTCATAACTAACTACCTCTCTCACTCAGAAACAAACCTTGGGAGCACCAGCAGAGCCGACGCCGTTGAGCCTCTCCAGGGCTGTTAACTCTCTCCTGTCTGGTCCAGTCCTTCCTGTCTTCACCTCATCCAGGATATGAGAGGATGGGATGACTGACGAGTGTCTCTTGCAGACTTTGGTGCTCTGCTTGGTAACAGGCCAAAAGGGTTAGGAACGACAAAAGAACCACAACAAAGCCAAACAGTCAATTGATTCTTACCAAGGTGGTCAATCTTTAAATACAACCTTACCCGCCCGGTACAACCTTACCCGCCCGGTACAACCTTACCCGCCCGGTACAACCTTACCCGCCCGGTACAACCTTACCCGCCCGGTACAACCTTACCCGACCGGTACAACCTTACCCGACCGGTACAACCTTACCCGACCGGTACAACCTTACCCGACCGGTACAACCTTACCCGACCGGTACAACCTTACCCGCCCGGTACAACCTTCCCGCCCGGTACAACCTTACCCGCCCGGTACAACTACCCGCCCGGTACAACCTTACCCGCCCGGTACAAACAACCTTACCCGCCCGGTACAACTACCCGACCGGTGATACCCGACCGGTACAACCTTACCCGACCGGTACAACCTTAGGTGGTACAACCTTATACAACCTTACCCGACCGGTACAACCTTATACAACCTTACCCGGTACAACCTTACCCGACCGGTACAACCTTACCCGCCCGGTACCCGCCCGGTACAACCCGCCCGGTACAACTACCCGCCCGGTACAACCTTACCCGCCCGGTACAACCTTACCCGACCGGTACAACCTTACCCGCCCGGTACAACTACCCGACCGGTACAACCTTACCCGACCGGTACAACCTTACCCGACCGGTACAACCTTAACTGCCCGGTACAACCTTACCCGCCCGGTACAAGCTTACCCGCCCGGTACAACCATACCCGCCCGTATAACCATACCCGCCCCGTACAATTGCCACCTTTGATTGATATAATAAATAACCCCTTAAGTGATGTGGGTTTCCTCAGACTCCAGTTCATCTCCTCTGCAATGGGTCGGACTTTGCCGAAATGATTGACTCATTCAAGACACTTGGACCTCTTCACCTCCTTGATGTCGAGCACTGAGACGGAGCGAAGGCTGAGTCTCTGCTCCTCCTGAAGGGTGAGTCGGGTGGAGGTCTGGTCCGCCGTGGAGGAGGAGGAGGAAGAGGAGGAGACGGGGCTGGTCACGTCAAAGATCATCTGGAAGTGACGTACCAGCAACTCCACCATCAGTGCCTGGGAGGATAAACGTCATCAGGAAATAAAGGAGCAAAAAAAACTACGGTGATCATTTTGATTTGTAAAAGGTCACAGGTCACATCATAACAATACATTTCATTTATATAGCGCTTTTCATTACAAGAGTTATTGATAGGTCATAGACTGGATAACGAAATGAAGTCCCCAGGTACTCACCTGGTAGGGTTAGTCTCCAGGTACTCACCTGGTAGGGTTAGTCTCCAGGTACTCACCTGGTAAGGGTTAGTTGCCAGGTACTCACCTGGTAGGGTTAGTCTCCAGGTACTCACCTGGTAAGGGTTAGTTGCCAGGTACTCACCTGGTAAGGGTTAGTCGCCAGGTACTCACCTGGTAAGGGTTAGTCGCCAGGTACTCACCTGGTAAGGGTTAGTCGCCAGGTACTCACCTGGTAAGGGTTAGTCGCAGGTACTCGCCTGGTAGGGTTAGTCTCCAGGTACACGCCTGGTAGGGTTAAGGTTAGTCTCCAGGTACTCACCTGGTAAGGGTTAGTCGCCAGGTACTCGCCTGGTAGGGTTAGTCTCCAGGTACACACCTGGTAGGGTTAAGGTTAGTCTCCAGGTACTCACCTGGTAAGGGTAATCAACCAGAGAAGACAGGGAAACCTCTGCATCAGTCTGTCGTGGTTTGACCAGCGTCGGGCCGAAAATAATACCCAGGTTACTGGCTGTCATCTTGTTCTCCTCCGCCTGCTCTGTCACTCTGAGAGAAGAGGTACATATTAATACAATATTAGCAGATTAAAAAATATATAAAATAATATGTACAGATGAAGGATGTGATTTGCTAATATGGGTCTCTGGGGGAGGGGAGAGATTGGTGTTGACAATAGACAGTCAGAAAGGGAAACTGCTTGATGTGATCCACGTCACAGGCTTTTCCTCACCAATCTACAAAATATACCCCAGAATGAAAGTGAAAACATGTTTTTACATTTTTTCCCCCCTCACATTTATTAAAAATGAAGAAAAAAACCCACAGAAATATCTCATTTACCTAAGTATTCACACCCCTGAGTCAATAAATCAAATGTATTTATAAAGCCCTTCGTACATCAGCTGATATCTCAAAGTGCTGTACAGAAACCCAGCCTAAAAACCACAAACAGCAAGCAATGCAGGTGTAGAAGCACGGTGGCTAGGAAAAACTCCCTAGAAAGGCCTAAACCTAGGAAGAAACCTAGAGAGGAACCAGGATATGAGGGGTGGCCAGTCCTCTTCTGGCTGTGCCGGGTGGAGATTATAACAGAACATGGCCAAGATGTTCAAATGTTGAACATGTTAGAATCACCTTTGGCCGTGATTACAGCTGTGAGTCTTTCTGGGTAAGTCTCTAAGAGCTTTTACACACCCGGATTGTACAATATCACATAATTCTTCTTTAAAATTTCTTCAAGCTCTGTCAAGTTGAATTGTTGATCATTTCTTGGCAGCCATTTTCAGCTCCCGCCATAGATTTTCAAGCCGTTTTAAGTCAAAACTGTAACTAGGCCACTCGAGAAACATTCAACATAGTCTTGTAAGCAACTCCAGTGTAGATTTGGCCTTGTGTTTCAGGTTATTGTCTTGCTGAAAAGGTGAAATCATTTCCCAGTGTCTGTTGGAAAGCAGACTGAACCAGGTTGTCCTCTAGGATTTTGCCTGTGTTCCATTTATTTTAATCCTAAAAAAAACTTGTCCTTCATGATGACAAGCATACCCATAACATGATGCAGCCACCACTATGCTTGGAAATATGAAGAGTGGTACTCAGTAATGTGTAGTACTGGATTCACCCCCAACACTTTGTAAAGTTAATTTCTTTGACACATTTTTTGCAATTTCACTTTAGTGCCTAATTGCAAGCAGGATGCGTGTTTTGGAATATTTTCATTCTATACAGGCTTCCTTCTTTTCACTCGGTCAATTAGGTTAGTATTGTGGAGTAACTACAATGTTGTTGATCCATCCTCAGTGTTCTATCACAGCCATTAAACTCTGTAACTGTTTTAAAGTCACCATTGGCCTCATGGTGAAATCCCTGAGTGGTTTCCTTCCTCACCTGTGTTGAATCTGTGTTTGAAATTCATTGCTCGACTGACGGACCTTATAGATAATTGTATGTGTGGGGTACAGAGATGAGGTAGTCATTCAGAAATCATGTTAAACACTATTATTGAACACAGAGTGGGTCCATGCAACTTATTATGTGACTTGGGTCCTGTGTGGCTCAGTCGGTAGAGCATGGCGCTTACAACGCCAAGCGTCGTGGGTTCGATTCCCGCTGGGGCCACCCATATGCAAAAGTAGTGGCCCCAGCCGACTTGTAAGTCGCTTTGGACAAAAGCGTCTGCTAAATGGGATATATTATTATATTACTTGTTAAGCACATTTTTACTCCTGAACTAATTTAGGCTTGCCTTGACAAAGAGTTTGAAACACTTATTGATTCAAGACATTTCATATTTTCAATTAAATTTGTAAACATTTCTAAAAACATAATTCCACTTTGACATTATGGGCTATCGTGAGTAGATCAGTACAACATCTCAATTGAATCCATTTAAATTCAGGCTGTAACACAACAAAGTGTTGAAAAAGTAAAGGGGTGTGAATACTTCCTGAAGGCTCTGTGTATCTAGTCTAGACGGACGCGCTGCCTTCCACAACGTAACACTGTTCCAGCCATAGAGATGTGGCCCCAGAGTTTCTGAACCACTGAGGTAGCAGGAACACCTGGCCCCAGAGTTTCTGAACCACTGAGGTAGCAGGAACACCTGGCCCCAGAGTTTCTGAACCACTGAGGTAGCAGGAATATCTGGTCCCAGAGTTTCTGAACCACTGAGGTAGCAGGAACATCTGGTCCCAGAGTTTCTGAACCACTGAGGTAGCAGGAACATCTGGCCCCAGGGTTTCTGAACCACTGAGGTAGCAGGAACATCTGGCCCCAGGGTTTCTGAACCACTGAGGTAGCAGGAACACCTGGCCCCATAGTTTCTGAACCACTGAGGTAGCAGGAACACCTGGCCCCAGAGTTTCTGAACCACTGAGGTAGCAAGAACACCTGGCCCCAGAGTTTCTAAACCACTGAGGTAGCAGGAACACCTGGCCCCATAGTTTCTGAACCACTGAGGTAGCAGGAACATCTGGCCCCAGAGTTTCTGAACCACTGAGGTAGCAGGTACACCGGGCCCCATAGTTTCTGAACCACTGAGGTAGCAGGAACACCTGGCCCCAGAGTTTCTGAACCACTGAGGTAGCAGGAACACCTGGCCCCATAGTTTCTGAACCACTGAGGTAGCAGGAACACCTGGCCCCAGAGTTTCTGAACCACTGAGGTAGCAGGAACACCTGGCCCCAGAGTTTCTGAACCACTGAGGTAGCAGGAACACCTGGCCCCAGAGTTTCTAAACCACTGAGGTAGCGGGAACACCTGGCCCCAGAGTTTCTAAACCACTGAGGTAGCGGGAACACCTGGCCCCGGAGTTTCTGATCTATTGAACCATCTTCGATATCACCGTTCATACTAATAGTTAGTCAGCGTAACTCTGCTAGTCGTCCTGTAACACGATGTATACTGTCTTCAAATAGAAAAAGGTAAGACATGCCAGCAAAGGCAGAATGATGTTGTGGTTGTGCAGAACACTATCCCAGCACCAATGGCAACGATTCAGAACACTATGACTACCGTAAAGCAATGGAGGGGATAGTTGGACACATCTCTGTAGGAGATGGCTTGCCACTGGTAGTTTGTGAAAAAGTGTTGGACTCTTCTTAGAATATACTAGAAAACGAAGCTGTGAATTTGAGAGAAA
Source organism: Oncorhynchus masou masou (assembly GCF_036934945.1). Lineage (NCBI taxonomy): Eukaryota > Metazoa > Chordata > Actinopteri > Salmoniformes > Salmonidae > Oncorhynchus > Oncorhynchus masou. Next base: position 4,876,260 of record NC_088228.1, on the reverse strand, counting down.
AGGAAGTTAATTATCGAGAAAGAGAATATTCATATGGCACAAGCCAACTGAGATGCACACAAACACAAATAGATAGTGATGGACAGAGAGATCAGCCAATTAAAACCATACTGGCCCCTGGATGGGGAAGGTTCTAAGGGTTGTCCTAGATAGTGATGAACAGAGAGATCAGCCAATAACAACCATACTGGCCCCTGGATGGGGGAGGTTCTAAGGGTTGTCCTAGATAGTGATGGACAGGGAGATCAGCAAATTAAAACCATACTGGCCCCTGGATGGGGGAGGTTCTAAGGGTTGTCCTAGATAGTGATGGACAGAGAGATCAGCCAATTAAAACCATACTGGCCTCTGGATGGGGGAGGTTCTAAGGGTTGTCCTAGATAGTGATGGACAGAGAGATCAGCCAATTAAAACCATACTGGCCTCTGGATGGGGGAGGTTCTAAGGCTTGAGCTAGATAGTGATGGACAGAGAAAGATCAGCCAATTAAAACCAGCGGTTGTTTTATCCTCTCCTGCCATAGGCTTCCAGTCAAGTCCCGTTCGACAGAGGCTGGTGGGTGAGATTATGGCTATTGAGGCAATCTCCATTTTGAAGTAGCCCAAAGGTGCATGTGTTTTCTTTTACTACAACTTCTATGAGTTGGTAAACAAACCTGAAAGGGTGCACACTGCCCCCTTGAGGCTGTTGTCTGAACAGGTATAAAGACCAGGATGGTGATTTACTGCCCCCCTGGAGGCTGTTGTCTGAACAGGTATAAAGACCAGGATGGTGATTTACAGCCCCCTGGAGGGTGTTGTCTGAACAGGTATAAAGACCAGGATGGTGATTTACAGCCCCCTGGAGGGTGTTGTCTGAACAGGTATAAAGACCAGGATGGTGATTTACTGCCCCCTGGAGGCTGTTGTCTGAACAGGTATAAAGACCAGGATGGTGATTTACTGCCCCCTGGAGGCTGTTGTCTGAACAGGTATAAAGACCAGGATGGTGATTTACTGCCCCCTGGAGGCTGTTGTCTGAACAGGTATAAAGACCAGGATGGTGATTTACTGCCCCCTGGAGGCTGTTGTCTGAACAGGTATAAAGACCAGGATGGTGATTTTGCCCCCTGGAGGCTGTTGTCTGAACAGGTATAAAGACCAGGATGGTGATTTACTGCCCCCTGGAGGCTGTTGTCTGAACAGGTATAAAGACCAGGATGGTGATTTACTGCCCCCTGGAGGCTGTTGTCTGAACAGGTATAAAGACCAGGATGGTGATTTACTGCCACCTGCAGTTATGGAAAGTTTTTACTCAAAAGGATAATTCATTGGCTGATCCCTCCTGATGACCTGGATGGAATTATGTGATCCTTCCTTAACCCACAGGAAGTCCCACCCAGTTGACTACTTCAAAATGGTGAAAGTCTTCAATGGTGCTGCCCATGCTAAAACTGGCTGCACAAGTTCCTGCGTCAGTCAGAACAGGGCATATATATATATATATATTGAGATGGCAACATTGTATCTGTGCCATTGAGACAACCTTTAAAAATAAGTACATTTCCTTATTTTTATTTTTGAAAAGTCTGGAAGTACTAAATCAAATCTTGTCATTAATTTATTGTAGCCACTAGATGGCGGTGATACAGCTTGGCTAACCAATTTGAAGAAGACAATGTTCTCTGATCATTGGCTGATCACTCTCAACCCATAGGAAACCCCCACCCAGTTGACTACATTAAAATGGTGGAGGCCCTCAATAGCAATGTCCATCCATAAATGGGTTATTTCCATATAATGATCTCTTATACATCTCTATGGAACAGGGAAGCGAGTCACGGCCTTATTCGATGACGTCACGGCCTTATCAGCTTGCTACCCTACACTAGCGTCAACATCCCTGGCAGACAAAGTAGTAGCTAGCTAGCTAGATGGAGAACGCAGAAGTTATTTTTAAGGAGTGCATTTAGCAAGCGACTAGTTTACATCATCTACATTCACTAAAACCACTGCAAAGGTTTTGCATCGGAAATGTCCAAGAGAATCAGACATCCTCCCCAAAACACACAAATGACTCTGAGCATCCCATGCAGAAGCTACTGTCTGTCTCTAACACAACAACTGAAATGAAATTATAGAACAAAATTAAATAGGAATGTATTTTATCAAAATAAAACTGAATAAAACCTAGTGAATCAAGTCAGAAAACTGAAAATAAAACATTTTTTTATAAAAACACAAAACTACAATAACCTTGGTTTGGTATGTGTGTGCCTTTGTGCATTTCTACCCATATCTTACCTGGGTAGGTGAGCTACGAGGAAAAGGTTCTGTAGTGTGTAGGTGAGCTACGAGGAAAAGGTTCTGTAGTGTGTAGGTGAGCTACGAGGAAAGGGTTCTGTAGTGTGTTGGTGAGCTACGAGGAAAAGGTTCTGTAGTGGGTAGGTGAGCTACGAGGAAAAGGTTCTGTAGTGTGTAGGTGAGCTACGAGGAAAGGGTTCTGTAGTGTGTTGGTGAGCTACGAGGAAAAGGTTCTGTAGTGGGTAGGTGAGCTACGAGGAAAAGGTTCTGTAGTGTGTAGGTGAGCTACGAGGAAAAGGTTCTGTAGTGTGTAGGTGAGCTACGAGGAAAAGGTTCTGTAGTGTGTAGGTGAGCTACGAGGAAAAGGTTCTGTAGTGTGTAGGTGAGCTACGAGGAAAAGGTTCTGTAGTGTGTAGGTATATACCCATCTCTTACCTGTTTAGGTGTGCGATGAGGAAGCGGAGAGTCTTGTAGTTTGCAGGCGGTAGCTGTCGTAACAGGTCTCTAATCTTAAAGATGACTCTATTGAGTTTGATACTGGGCTGGTCTCCTCCAGGCTGGCTGGTTCTCAGGGGAGGCTGCTCTCCCTCTACCCCAGGCTGGGTGCCCCCTGGTCGGGGTTGTTCTCCCCCTGGCCGCCCCTGGTCCAGGAGGGCCCTGGCTACAGCCTTCTCTTCGATGATCACCCTCTGGCTCTCCTTGGCCAATCCGATGAAGTCATTATAGTAGCGGTACAGGATCAACGGCTCTGGTAACTACAGAATATATTCATCAATCAAGTAATCAATCAATATCTTTGGGAAATGTGTTGTACATTATTACATTATAATGATCTAGTGGTGTAAAACAAGAATGCTCTTTATCCCCATTTGAATTTAGACTGTCCCACCTGTCTCAGGTAGAGTTTGAGCACGTTGCCGATGTCGTGGGGTGAGAGGTCAGAGAGCTCAACCAGGTCCTTGCCGTTCTCAAACGCCTGACACAGCTTCTCCACACGAGACTTAGCACCGTTCACACGGTAGATTCCCTGGACAAGAACACACAATATACCAGCTCCCAAAATCACAGCCATGTCAGATACCGTCAGGCACAGATACCACCACACACAGATACCCTGGCCAGATACCATCACACACATACCCTGGCCAGATATCATCACACACAGATAACCTGGCCAGATACCATCACACACAGATACCCTGGCCAGATACCATCACACACAGATACCCTGGCCAGATACCATCACACACATACCCTGGCCAGACACCATCACACACACATACCCTGGCCAGACACCATCACACACATACCCTGGCCAGACACCATCACACACACATACCCTGGCCAGATACCATCACACACACACCCTGGCCAGATACCATCACACACACACCCTGGCCAGATACCATCACACGCATACCCTGGCCAGATACCATCACACACACACCCTGGCCAGATACCATCACACACACACCCTGGCCAGATACCATCACACACACACCCTGGCCAGATACCATCACACCCTGGCCAGATACCATCACACACAGATATCCTGGCCAGATACCATCACACACACATACCCTGGCCAGATACCATCACACACACATACCCTGGCCAGATACCATCACACACACATACCCTGGCCAGATACCATCACACACACATACCCTGGCCAGATACCATCACACACATACCCTGGCCAGATACCATCACACACAGATACCCTGGCCAGATACCATCACACACAGATACCCTGGCCAGATACCATCACACACAGATACCCTGGCCAGATACCATCACACACAGATACCCTGGCCAGATACCATCACACACAGATACCCTGGCCAGATACCATCACACACAGATACCCTGGCCAGATACCATCACACACACACATACCCTGGCCAGACACCATCACACACACACATACCCTGGCCAGATACCATCACACACAGATACCCTGGCCAGATACCATCACACACAGATACCCTGGCCAGATACCATCACACACATATACCCTGGCCAGACACCATCACCATCACACACACATACCCTGGCCAGATACCATCACACACAGATACCCTGGCCAGATACCATCACACACAGATACCCTGGCCAGATACCATCACACACACATACCCTGGCCAGTCACCATCACACACACACACATACCCTGGCCAGATACCATCACACACACACATACCCTGGCCAAATACCATCACACACACACATACCATCACACACACACATACCCTGGCCAGATACCATCACACACACACATACCCTGGCCAGATACCATACCATACCATCACACACACATACCCTGGCCAGATACCATCACACACAGATACCCTGGCCAGATACCATCACACACACATACCCTGGCAAGATACCATCACACATATACCCTGGCAAGATACCATCACACACACATATACCCTGGCCAGATACCATCACACACACACATACCCTGGACAGATACCATCACATATACCCTCGCCAGATAGCAGCACACATACCCTGGCCAGATACCATCACATATACCCTGGCCAGATACCATCACACATATACCCTGGCCAGATACCAGCACACACATACCCTGGCCAGATACCATCACACCACACACATACCCTGGCCAGATACCATCACACACACATATACCCTGGCCAGATACCATCACACACACATATACCCTGGCCAAATACCATCACTCACATACCCTGGCCAGATACCATCACACATATCCTGGCCAGATACCATCACACACATATACCCTGGCCAGATACCATCACACACATACCCTGGCCAGATACCATCACACACATACCCTGGCCAGATACCATCACACACAGATACCCTGGCCAGATACCATCACACACAGATACCCTGGCCAGATACCATCACACAGATACCCTGGCCAGATACCATCACACAGATACCCTGGCCAGATACCGTCACACACAGATACCCTGGCCAGATACCGTCACACACAGATACCCTGGCCAGATACCATCACACAGATACCCTGGCCAGATACCATCACACAGATACCCTGGCCAGATACCATCACACACAGATACCCTGGCCAGATACCATCACACACAGATACCCTGGCCAGATACCATCACACACAGATACCCTGGCCAGATACCGTCACACACAGATACCCTGGCCAGATACCATCACACAGATACCCTGGCCAGATACCATCACACAGATACCCTGGCCAGATACCGTCACACACAGATACCCTGGCCAGATACCGTCACACACATACCCTGGCCAGATACCGTCACACACAGATACCCTGGCCAGATACCGTCACACAGATACCCTGGCCAGATACCGTCACACAGATACCCTGGCCAGATACCATCACACAGACACCCTGGCCAGATAGCATCACACAGATACCCTGGCCAGATACCATCACACAGATACCCTGGCCAGATACCATCACACAGATACCCTGGCCAGATACCGTCACACACAGATACCGTCACAGATACCCTGGCCAGATACCATCACACAGATACCCTGGCCAGATACCGTCACACACAGATACCCTGGCCAGATACCATCACACACAGATACCCTGGCCAGATACCATCACACACATACCCTGGCCAGATACCATCACACACAGATACCCTGGCCAGATACCATCACACACAGATACCCTGGCCAGATACCATCACACACAGATACCCTGGCCAGATACCGTCACACACAGATACCCTGGCCAGATACCATCACACAGATACCCTGGCCAGATACCGTCACACACAGATACCCTGGCCAGATACCATCACACAGATACCCTGGCCAGATACCGTCACACACAGATACCCTGGCCAGATACCGTCACACACAGATACCATCACACATATACCCTGGCCAGATACCATCACATATACCCTCGCCAGATAGCAGCACACATACACTGGCCAGACACCATCACATATACCCTGGCCAGATACCATCACATATACCCTCGCCAGATAGCAGCACACATACCCTGGCCAGATACCATCACATATACCCTGGCCAGATACCATCACACATATACCCTGGCCAGATACCATCACACACACACACCATACCCTGGCCAGATACCATCACATATACCCTGGCCAGATACCAGCACACATATACCCTGGCCAGATACCATCACACATATACCCTGGCCAGATACCATCACACATATACCCTGGCCAGATACCATCACACATATACCCTGGCCAGATACCATCACACACACACACATACCCTGGCCAGATACCATCACACCCTGGCCAGATAGCAGCACACATACCCTGGCCAGATACCATCACATATACCCTCGCCAGATAGCAGCACACATACCCTGGCCAGATACCATCACATATACCCTGGCCAGATACCATCACATATACCCTCGCCAGATAGCAGCACACATACCCTGGCCAGATACCATCACACATATACCCTGGCCAGATACCATCACACATATACCCTGGCCAGATACCATCACACATATACCCTGGCCAGATACCATCACACATATACCCTGGCCAGATACCATCACACATATACCCTGGCCAGATACCATCACACATATACCCTGGCCAGATACCATCACACATATACCCTGGCCAGATACCATCACACATATACCCTGGCCAGATACCATCACACATATACCCTGGCCAGATACCATCACACATACCCTAGCAAACATCCAGATTCAGTTAGTGCTCTAACAGTGTTTTGTCATCCTGGGGACGTAAAGGGTTGATTGGGATTGGTTGAAAGGGATTCAAAAACAAAAAAATGTTTGATGATGTTTGATGAGTGGAATCGTTAGTGTATTGCTACGGCAACAACTAAACTGTGAACCCCTTTTATGGTCCCCGGGACCAGGATGAAGGAACCGCTGTTATTGCAGGTGCCCGTTATGTAGGAAGATGTCTTTAGCGATAGCTAACTTCCCAACATTATTTTACCTCACATTTAGAAATCAAAGTTAGACTGCAGGCTGTTTTTTCTCCCTCTCTTGTTTCTAACCTTGGTTTTACCTTGAGGTTGAGTGCTCTGCCCTCGATCTCAGAGGTACACTTCCTGATGATGAAGGGGATCCCATCTGGCTGTTCAGATGCCTGGGTGAAGTCAACAAACAGCTACCCTGGCCTCAGATGGATGGCCAGGGTCTCAAGACACTTCTTATGACAGGCCAGGGAGCACTGAGACAGACAGGGAGAGACATGGGAGCACTGAGACAGTAGACAGGAAGAGACATGGGAGCACTGAACAGACAGGGAGAGACATGGGAGCACTGAGACAGACATGGGAGCACTGAGACAGACAGGGAGAGACATGGGAGCACTGAGACAGTAGACAGGGAGAGACATGGGAGCACTGAGACAGTAGACTGGGAGAGACATGGGAGCACTGAGATATAGACTGGGAGAGACATGGGAGCACTGAGACAGTAGACAGGGAGAGACATGGGAGCACTGATAGTACCATGGGAGCACTGAGAGTAGACAGGAAGAGACATGGGAGAACTGAGACACAGACAGGAAGAGACCTGGGAGCACTGAGATACCAGACAGAGAGACACATGGGATATACCAGACAGTAGACCATGGGAGCACTGAGACAGACAGGGAGAGACATGGGAGCACTGAGACAGTAGACAGAGAGAGACATGGGATCACTGAGAGTAGACAGAGAGAGACATGGGAGCACTGAGACATAGACCCTGGGGCCAGATACCATCACTGAGACATAGACTGGCCAGAGAGACATGGGAGCACTGAGACAGATAGACCATCACTGAGACATGACATGGGAGCACTGGACAGTAGACAGGAAGAGACAGGGAGAGACACAGACAGGGAGCACTGAGACAGTAGACAGGGAGAGACATGGGAGCACTGAGACAGTAGACAGGGAGAGACTGATCACTGAGACAGATACCATGGGAGCACTGAGACAGTAGACAGGGAGAGACATGGGATCACTGAGACAGTAGACAGGGAGAGACATGGGAGCACTGAGACCCTAGACAGGGAAACATGGGAGCACTGAGACAGATTCAGTTAGACATGGGAGCACTGAGACAGACTAACATGGGAGAGAGTGTTTTGTCATCCTGGGGACATGGGATCACTGAGAAGGGTTGATTGGGCACTGAGACAGTAGACAAGAGAGACATGGGAGCAAAACAGTAGACAAAATGTTAGACAGGGATGATGTTTGATGATGGGTGAGAATAGACAGGGAGAGACATGGGAGCACTGAGACAGTAGACAGGGAGAGACTGGGAGCACTGAGACAGTAGACAGGGAGAGACATGGGAGCACTGAGACAGTAGACAGGGAGAGACATGGGAGATGAAGGAGACAGGGAGAGACATGGGAGCACTGAGACAGTAGACAGGGGAGACATGGGAGCACTGAGACAGTAGACAGGGAGAGACATGTGAGACAGTAGACAGGGAGAGACATGGGAGAACTGAGACAGACAGGGAGAGACATGGGAGCACTGAGACAGTAGACAGGGAGAGACATGGGAGCACTGAGAAAGACAGGGAGAGACATGGGAGCACTGAGACAGTAGACAGGGAGAGACATGGGAGCACTGAGACAGTAGACCTGGGAGCACTGGGAGACTTGACATGGGAGCACTGAGACAGTAGACAGGAGAGACATTGAGTTAGACAGGGAGAGACATGGGAGCACTGAGACAGTAGACAGGGAGAGACATGGGAGCACTGAGACAGACAGGGAGAGACATGGGATGAGACTCAGGGAGCACTGAGACAGTAGACACATTCACTGAGATAGACAGGGAGAGATGGGAGCCCATCTGGGCTGCACTGAGACAGACGCATGGGAGCACTGAGACAGTCGATGCCAAACAGACATGGGAGCACTCTAGACCATGGAGCACTGAGACAGTAGACAGGGAGAGACATGGGACCAGACACTGGCATGGCCAGGGTCTCAAGACACATGGGAGCACTGGGACAGTAGACAGGGAGGACAGGGAGCACTGAGACAGACAGGGAGAGACATGGGAGCACTGAGACAGTAGACAGGAAGAGACATGGGAGCACTGAGACAGACAGGGAGAGACATGGGAGCACTGAGACAGACAGGGAGAGACATGGGAGCACTGAGACAGTAGACAGGGAGAGACATGGGAGCACTGAGACAGTAGACAGGGAGAGACATGGGAGCACTGAGACAGTAGACAGGAAGAGACATGGGAGCACTGAGACAGACAGGGAGAGACATGGGAGCACTGAGACAGTAGACAGGGAGAGACATGGGAGCACTGAGACATGGGAGTAGACAGGGAGAGACATGGGAGCACTGAGACAGTAGACAGGGAGAGACATGGGAGCACTGAGACAGTAGACAGGGAGAGACATGGGAGCACTGAGACAGTAGACAGGAAGAGACATGGGAGCACTGAGACAGTAGACAGGGAGAGACATGGGAGCACAGGGAGAGACATGGGAGTAGACAGGAAGGGAGACATGGGAGCACTGAGACAGTAGACAGGGAGAGACATGGGAGCACTGAGACAGTAGACAGGGAGAGACATGGGACATGGGAGACATGGGAGCACTGAGACAGACAGGGAGAGACATGGGAGCACTGAGACAGTAGACAGGAGAGACATGGGAGCACTGAGACAGTAGACAGAGAGAGACATGGGAGCACTGAGACAGTAGACAGGACAGGGAGAGACATGGGAGCACTGAGACAGTAGACAGGGAGAGACATGGGAGCACTGAGAGACAGGGTAGACATGGGAGCACTGAGACAGACAGG